>NC_037675.1:81527992-81827992 GCF_003255815.1 Theropithecus gelada | reverse complement strand
CCTCTCTATATATTAATGAAGATGAGATGAAGAAACAGACACTGAAAGAAGATTTGGATCAATCTGAGACATAGGAAGGATTTGAGAAAATTAAGGAAGTGATAAAGTCATGTCAAGGTTATAGAAACAAATATGAGAAAATGCATTTTATTAGTTAGGTAATGTAACAAACTCAGTGTCTTATAACAACAAACACTTATTTCACACTTGTAGATCTGCTGATTTAGGCTGGCTTAGCCAAGTGACTATTTTGAGGCTGCAGGTCACCTGAGTTAGGGTTGACTCTGGGTTATGTTTGGGTTTAGGTCTAATCCACATCTCTCCATCCTTGTGGCTGATGTCTTGGGGAGGGGCTAATTGTATTTTTGATGTGGTAAGTACAGGAACAATTATGATCAAGAGAATATACTGTGGCATAGTGATTCATTCATTGTTTACAATTATGTCCCCCTTTCATTCAAATTATATATTTGCAACTTTTGCCATATGGTTTTGTAATACCTTTCTCTAAAATAAATAGAGTATGTTTCGTAGCCCTACTGATGTTGGAACTGGCCATGTGATTTGATTTGACCAGTGAAATATAAGTAGAAGTCATGGTGTTCCAGTTTCAGGCTAACACCTTGTATTAGTTTGTTCTCACATTGATATAAAGAACTTCCTGAGACTGGGTAATTTATGAAGAAAAGAGGTTTAATTGACTCCCAGTTCCACAGGCTTAACAGGAAGCATGACAGGGAGGCCTCAGGAAACTTAAAATCATGGCAGAAGGGGAGGCAAACACCTTCTTCCCATGGCAATAGGACAGAGAGAGAGAGAGAGCGAGTGAAGGAGGAAGTACCACACACTTTTAAACCATTAGATTTCATGAGAACTCACTCACTATCATGAAAACAGCAATGGGAAAATCTTCCCCCATGATGCAATCACCTTCCACCAGGTCCCTCCTCCAACATTTGGAATTACAATTTGACATGAGATTTTGGGTGGTGACACAAATCCTAACCATATCATTCTACACCTGGCCCCTTCCAAATCTTATGTCCTTCTCACATGGCAAAATACAGTTATCCCTTACCCACAGTTCCCCAGTCTTAACTCATTTCAGCATTAGTTCAAAAGTCCATAGTCCAAAGTCTCATCTGAAACAAGGTAAGTTCCTTCCACCTATGAGACAGTAAAATCAAAAACAAGTTAGTTACTTCCAAGATACAATGGGGGTACAGGTATTTGGGTAGATGCTTAAATTCTAAATCTGAGAAATTGGCCAAAACGAAGGGCCCACAGGCCCCGTGCAAGTTCAAAACCCAGCAGGGAAGTTATTCAATCTTAAAGCTCCAAAATATTCTCCTTTGACTCTATGTCTCACATCCAGGGCATGCTGATGCCAGAGGTGAGCTCCCAAGGCCTTGGGCAGCTCCAACCCTGTGGCTCTACAGTCCCTTTAGCTGCTTTTATGGGCTAGCATTGAGTGCCTGTGGCTTTTCCAGGTCCATGGTGCAAGCTGTCAGATCTACCATTCTAGGGTATGAAAAATTGTGGCCCTCTTCTCACAGCTCCACTAGGCAGTGCCCCAGTGGGGACTTTGTGTGGGGTCTCCAACCCCACATTTCCCCTCCACACTGCCCTAGTAGGGGTTCTCCATGAGGACTCCACCACTGCAGCAAACTTCTGCCTTGACATCCAGGTGTTTCCATACATCCTCCAAAGTCTAGATAAAGATTTCTAAACTTCAGCTCTTGTTTTCTGTCCACCTGCAGGTCCAGCACCATGTGGGAGCTTCCAAGGCTTGGGGCTTGCACCCTCTGAAGCTGTACCTTGGTCCCTTTTAGCCATGGCTGGGGCTGGAGAGGTTAGGATGCAGGGCACCATATCCTAAAGCTGCACAGAGGAGCTGTGCCCTGGGCCTGGCCCTCAAAATCGTTTTTTCCTACCAAGCCCTGAGGCTGTGATAGAAAGGTCTGTTGTGAGGATCTCTGACATGCCCTGGAGACATTTTCCCCATTATCTTGGGTATTAACATTCGGCTCCTCTTTGTTTATGCAAATTTCTGCAGCAGACTTCAATTTCTTCCAAGGAAATGTGTTATTCTTTTCTACCTCTTGGCTGGACTGCAAACTTTCCAAAATTTTATGTTCTGCTTCCCTTTGAATATAAGTTTCAGTTTCAGATTATCTCTTTGTTCAGGCTTATGGGAGTACAATTTTAGAAACAGCCAGGTTACTTCTTGAATGCTTTGCTGCTTAGAAATTTCTTCTGCTGGATATACTAAATCATCTCTCTCAAGTTCAAAGTTCCACAGATCTCTAGGGCAGGGGCAAAATGCAACCAGTCTCTGCTAAAACATAGCAAGGGTCACCTTTACTCCACTTCCCAGTGAGTTTCTTATCTCCATCTGAGACCACCACAGCCTGGACTTCATTGTCCATATCACTGTCAGTGTTTTTGTCAAAACCATGCAATAGGTCTCTAGGAAGTTTCAAACTTTCCCACATTCTCCTTTCTTCTTCTGAGCCCTCAAAACTATTCCCCTCTGCTTGTTACCCAGTTCCAAAGTCATGTCCATATTTTCAGGTATATTTATAGCAATGCCCCGCTCTTCTGGTACCAATTTTCTGTATCAGTTCGTTCTCACAGTGCTGTAAAGAACTACCTGAGACTGGGTAGTTTATGGGGAAAAGAGGTTTAATTGACTCACAGTTCTGCAGGCTTAACAGGAAACTTGACTGAGAGGCCTCATTAAACTTACAATCATGGCAAAAGGTGAGGGGGAAGCAAGTGCCTTCTTCAAATGGCAGCAGGAGAGACAGTAAATGTGGAAGTGCCACACACTGTTAAACCATCAGATCTCATGAGAACTCACTATCATGGGAACAGCAAGGGGCAATCTGCCCCCAGGATTTAATTGCATCCCACCAGTCCCCTTCTCCAACAATGGGAATTACAATTCGAAATGATATTTGGGCAAGGATGCAAATCCAAACCATATCAGACCCCAAGAGGCATTGTATTTTTCTGTCCACTCTCTTCTGCTCCTGTCTTTTGCTGGTACAGGGAGAATGAGAGACATATAATGTAAATTGCACTGTGATTCAAAGCCCGAAGCCCGGCCAACTACAAACTGAAGCAGATCCTTCCCTGGCTGACCCTCAAACTGGGGAGCAAGAAAATTATAGCTTTATTGTTGTAAAACTCGAGGTTTGCAGCAATAGTTGACTAATACAGATGTGGAAGTGGGCAGAGATATGGAACATTCAGAAATTATGTTGGAAAGAGGGCTAAGGGCTCATTGAATGGGGGCATGAAGAGAATATAAGAACAATCACATAAAGAGGCAGCAAGGGAGAAGGGAGTCAAAGCTGACTAAGTGGTGAAGTCCAGGTCGAATGCTGGCACTACTGGCTAAAATGACTATTTCAGTAACCATAGAATGGTAAAGCTAAATAGGATCTTGAAATTATTTTTGATATTGCAATCTCCAAGGCAGAATTAGCATGCAGAATTGTTTTGTTTGCCTAACAGATTTTTTTTTTTAATTTGAATTTGAATGCAGTGGACAGGTCATACATCCTCCTGTTCCTTACGTTATCTACTTCTCCTTTTTCACCTTCTATACCTTCAAATGCATTTGAGATTATGCTCCCTGGCATTCTCATTACCACATATCCCCAGGCACATTAAAGATGACTGAGAGATATGCAAATTATATGATGACAATAGCTGTATGAACTGAACATTTATTATGTGTTCAGACATTGTTCTATGTGATTTATATGTTTTATCTCAGGAATCTTCATTTTGAAGATAGGGCAAAAGGAGTTCAAATGACTTGCCTAAGGTCAGCAGTTGGAAGTGGAAGAGCCAAGATTCGAAAAGTCCATTTTATTGAGCAGTTTCAACTTGGTCAGCTTAAACATAAAAGAGATTATTGTTTGGTAAACGCTTTCTGCAGCTAACCTAATGCATCCTGCTTCCTTTCCTGAGAGCAAATCTCTTAACTGCAACGAGTGATGGCAGAGGATAGCTTTTTATTACACTCTCTTTGTTATACGGCCAAGGTAGAAAAGCTACAGGTAAGCTGCTTTAAATAATATTTTTTTTACTACTTAAAAAGTTAACTCTTCTGAGTTACTTTTCCTTACATAGCTGAACTGGACAATTACTGTTTTTGTAATATACTGTTCGCAAAACTGTGGGGAAACAGGTCTGATGATTCATGGGCGTAGCATACAAACCTACATGAACCCTTTGCAGGCACTTAGTTAATATCTATCAAAATTTCAAATTCATACATCTGCTTTGACTCAGCAAATACACTTCTGGAAATTTGTTCCACAGAAATACTGCTTAGCTATGAAATGATGTTATTTACAAGGGTATTGTTTGAACAGCAAAAGTCTGAAAATAACCTAAATATCCATCAACTGTGGAGGTCTTAAATAAATATATGTCCATATAGTGGGATATAATGCACCAGCAAAAGTAAGACTATTCTTCATGTAATGATGTGGAAAAATTATAAAAGTTCTTGTTAAAAAAGTAAGGTGCATAAAGGCATGTAGGGTATACTCCTTTTGGTGTAAGGAAAGAAGAAACAGGTCGGGCATGGTGGCTCAGGCCTGTAATCCCAGCACTTTAGAAGGCCAAAGTGAGAGTAGCCAGGTGTAGTGGCACACACCTGTGGTCCCAGCTACTCAAGAGGCTGAGGCAGGAGGATTGCTTGAGCCTGGGAGGTTGAGGCTGCTGTGAGCCATGTTTGCACCCTGCATTCTAGCCCGGGCAACAGAATGAGACCCTGACTTAGAAGAAAAAAAAAAAAAGAAGGAAACATATATATTTTTACTTCCATAATAAAACCCTGGAAGCATACACAAGAAATAAATAAATGTTGTTACCTTAGGATAGAAAGGGACAGGACAGGTGGGGCAGGTGTGGGAGAAACATCTATACTGCATTTAAAAAATACATTTTTAAACTGCATGGATGTGTTAAAACATTGAAAAACAAAGTAACCGCTGTTATATAGAGATACATTTTTTTAATGTTAGAAATAGAGTCTGCATTCAATTATTAGATAATTACTCATTTTGTGAATTATCCATTAAAAATGTTGATAGTTGGAGAAAAGCGCTGGACTTAATCATCAGGTGTTTTGAATCTGGGTCTATCAATTACTAATTGTGTGATCTCCAATCAGTCTCTTATTGTTGGAATTGTTTTCTCATTAGGAAAATTTGTTAAGCCAGATGGTTTCTGTTCTAGTTCTGAGTCACTCTTTTCTCCCCCTTAGCAAATGACTAGGGAATGCAACACAATCTTGACATTTCCTTTCAAGAAACTTGATTGGAAAGACCACCACTTTTGCATTTTGGCATCAGGATTCTTCGTCTGAAAGCAAGTGAAACTGACCCTGTTTAGTTTAGGCACAAAGTAGCTCATAGAGTCAAGGAAGAGCTGGAAAACCAAAGAGAAAGTTTGTGTATTTCCTTCCAGGGCACTCAATTGGAGGACTTCTTTTAACTGCCTCGTGCAACTGCATGTTTCCAATAAAGATTCAAATTCCCAGAAGAAAAAAAAATAAATGGGCTCTGAAGTTAAGGGGGCAGGGTTCTGCCATTGAAACCACTTCACAACCTCATGCCATTAGAGATAAATGATGCTAAAATGAAAGGATGTTGGGCAAACAGAAACAATACCTTTCCAGGGAAGCATTCTTCTTGTTGGAGCTGCTCTTCAGCCATCTAGTTGATTGGAGCTGATAGACCCTATCTCATGTGTTGTCTTAGTCCCATTGTGTTGCTTAATGGAATACCTGAGGCTAGGTGATTTATAAAGAAAGAAAGTTTATTTGGTTCTGTGGACTGTAGAAGAAGCACGGCACCAGCATCCACTTGTTGTGAGGGCTTCAGGCTGCATCCACTCATTGCAGAAGGCGAAGGGGAACCACACTATGCAGAGATCACATGGCAAGAGAGAGGGGGCGGTGCCAGGCTCTTTTCAACAACCAGCTCTCCGGAAAGGTAGGGGGAAACTCTTGCAGGGACTCATGGAGTGAGAGCTCACTCATTACAATGAGGATGGCTCCACAGTATTCATGAGGGATTCACTCCCATGACCCAAATACTTCCCTTTAGGCCCCACCTCCAACAATGGGGATCAAATTTCAGCATGAGATTTGGAAGGACAATTATCCAAACTATATAATGGCCAAAACAGTGGCATGTGTGAAAACAGTTAAAGCTTGAATAGATCTTGTTATTGCTGTGAGAAGAACCTGTGTCTCAAGCTGCTATATCATCATGGTAACCTAAGGCTAAAGGAAGACTATCCTGGGGCTTGGGGGATAATTCTTAAAATTGGTAAACACATAAAATTCACAGGTACTCAAAACTATGACTGTGATATTCATCATCTCAGTGATGGTTAATATTGAGTGTCAACTTGATTGGATTGACGGATGCAAAGTATTGTTCCTGGGTGTGTCTGTGAGACTGTTGCCAAAGGAGATTAACATTTGAGTCAGTGGACTGGGCAAGGCAGACCCAACCTCAATCTGGGTGGGTACCATCTCTTCAGCTGCCGGTGTGGCTAGAATAAAGCAGACAGGAGAAGTTGGAAAGAGAGACTTGCTGTCTTCCAGACTTCATCTTTCTCCCGTGCTGGATGCTTCCTGCCCTCAAACATCAGACTACAAGTTCTTCAGCTTTTGGACTCTCGGGCTTATACCAGTGGTTTGCCAGGGGATCTTGGGCCTTTGGCCACGGACTGAAGGCTGCACTGTTGGCTTCCCTGCTTGTGAGGTTTTGGGACTCGGGCTGGTTTCCTTGCTCCTCAGCTTGCAGACGGCCTATTGTGGGACTTCACCTTGTGATCATGTGAGTCAGTTCTCCTAATAAACTCCCCTTCATATGTATATATATCCTGTTAGTTCTATCCCTTTAGAGAGCCCTGACTCATACAATCTCATAATAGTTTTTGAACTGAATTTCTGAAATTCAACATGTCACTTTTGCAAAAGACTACCATGTGGCACAGAAGTTTTTGTCCTGACATTGTCTATCTTTGCAGCAGTTGGACTTTTTCACTGAGATTTGCCCTATTGGTTATTTCCTGGTCTTTCCTGCAATGGTTACTCTTCCAGTTCTTGCTGGAAGTCAATTCAGAATTGTTTTCTGAATGGGAAGCAACATCTCTGATCAACCAATGTAATTCCTGGCTTACATAGTTTTCTCATCTATATAAGCTGAAAACTGAATTCCAGAAAGGTTATATAAATTGCCCCAGGTTACACAGCTAGTCATCCAGTCAGTCCAAGCTCACACAGACCATCAGCCAATGCTAATTTAAGTGCTCATTTTAGGTGGATCTAGCCTATGGATAGAGAGGTAGGGGCCACTCTGACAAATTTCTGAATATATCTCGTAGTCCTTGTGCTGTTCTTTTTTTCTTTTTAAAAATTTTAACATTTTAAATTTTTATGGGTACATAATAGGTGTATATACTTATGGGGTACATGAGATATTTTAACACTGGCATATAATGTGTAATAATCACATCAGGGTAGATGGTGTTTCAGTCACCTACAGCATTCATCATTTCTTTCTGGTTATGAAAAATCCAATTGTACTCCTGCAGTTATTCTGAAATGTACAAAAAAATTATAGCTGACTGTAGTCACCCTGTTGTGCTATCAAGTTCCAGGTCTTTCTCATTCTATCTAATTATAATTTTGTACCCATTAACCATCCCCATTTCACACCACTTCCTACTAGTCTTCCCAACCTCTGGTAATCATCTTTCTATTCTCTACCTCCCTGAGTTCAATTGTTTTAATTTTTATTTCCCACAAATAAGTAAAAACATGCAAAGTTTGTCTTTTTGTACCTGTCTTTTTTCAATTAACATAACATCCTCCAGGCTAACCCATGTTGTTGCAAATAACAAGATCTCATTCGTTTTTATGGCTGAGTGCTCTATTGTATATATGTACCACATGTTCTTTATCCTTTCATCTGTTGATGGTCACTTAAGTTGCTTCCAAACCATAGCTATTGTGAATAGTGCTGCAATAAATGCGGAAGCACAGATATCACTTTGATATACTCATTTCCTTTCTTTGGAGTATAGACCTAGCAGTGGGATTGCTGGATCATATAGTAGCTCTGTTTTTATCTTTTTGAGAAACATCTATACTGTGCTTCACAGTGACTGTACTACTTTACATTCTCTCCAGCAGTGTACAAGAATTCCCCTTTCTCCACATCCTTATCAGCATTTGTTACTGCCTATCTTTTAGATAAAAGCCATTTTAACTGGGGTGAGATGATATCTCATTGTAGTTTTGATTCGCATTTCTCTGATGATCAGTAATGTAGAGCACCTTTTCATATACGTGTTTGCCATTCTGTGTCTTCTTTTGAGTAATGTCTATTCATATCTTTTGCCCATTTTTAAATCAGATTATTAGATTTTTTTTCCTATAGATTTGTGTGAGCACCTTATATATTCTGGTTATTAATCCCTTGTCAGATGAATAGTTTGCAAAAATTTTCTCTAATTCTATGGGTTGTCTCTTCACATTGTTGATTGTTTCTTTTGCTATGCAGAATCTTTTTTATTTGATATGATCCCATTTGTCCATTTTTGTTTTGTTTGCCTGTTGCTTGTATTTCTCAAGAAGTCTTTGCCCAGATCAATGTCCTGGAGAGTTTTTTCACAGTTTTCATGTAATAGTTTCATAGTTTGAGGTCCTAGGTTTAAGTCTTTAATCCATTTTGATTTGATTTTTGTACATGGTACAGGGGTCTAGTTTCATTCTTCTGCATATAAATATTCAGTTTTCCCAGCACCGTTTATTAAAGAGATTGTCTTTACTCCAGTGTATGTTCTTGGTACCTTTGTTGAAAATAAGTTAAACAAAGCAGATGTATGGATTCATTTCTGGGTTCTCTATTCTGTCCCATTGATCTGTGTGTCTGTTTTTATGTCAGTACCATGCTGTTTTGGTTACTGTAGCACTGTAGAATAATTTGAAGTCAGGTAGTGTGATTTCTCCAGTTTAGTTCTTTTTGCTCTAGATGGCTTTGGCTATACTGGGTCTTTGGTGGTTCTATATAAATTTTTGCATTTTTTTCTATTTATGTGAAAAATGTTATTGGCATTTTTATAGGGATTGCCTTGAATCCGTAGATTGCTTTGGGTGGTATGGACATTTTAGCAGTATTGGATTCTTACAATCCATGACTATAAAATGCCTTTCCTTTTTTTTTTTTTGGTGTCCTCTTCAGTTTCTTGAATCAATATTTTGTAGTTTTCATAGTAGAGATCTTTCACTTCTTTGATGAAGTTTATTCCTATGTATCTTATTTTATTTGCAGTTATTGTAAATGGGATTACTTTTTTATTTCTTTTTCACATTGTCCACTGTTGGCATATAGAAATGCTACTGATTTTTGTATGTTGAATTTGTATCCTGCAAATTTGCTGAATTTGTTTATCAGTCTAACAGCTTTTTGGTGAAGTCTTTAGGTTTTTCCAAATAGAAGATCATATTATCTACAAGCAAGAATAACTTGCCTTCTTCCTTTCCGATTGGGGTGCTTTTTATTTCTTTTTTCAGATGGCTGTAGATAGGACATCCACTACTATTTGTTGAATAACAGTGGTGAAAGTTGACATCCTTGTCATGTTCCAGATCTTAGAGGAAAGGTTTTCAGATTTTCCTCATTCAGTGTGATACTACCTGTGGGTCTTTTGTTTATGGCTTTTATGGTACTGAGGTATGTTCCTTCTAATCCTAGGGGTTTTTGTTTATCATGAAGGAATGGTGAAGTTTATCAAATGATTTTTAGCATCAGTGGAAATGATCATATGGTTTTATTCTTCATTCTGTTGATATGGTCTATCACATTGATTGATCTGTGTTTGTTAAACCATCCTTCTGTCCTGTGATTAATCTTACTTGGTCATGATGAATGACTTAAAAAATGTGTTATTGAATTCAGTTTGCTAGTATTCTATGGAAAATTTTTGCATCAATATTGATCAGAGATGTTGGCCTATAGTTTTCTTTTGTTGTTTTGTGTTTATCTGGTTTTGGTGTCAGGATAACACTGGCCTTGTAGAATGAGTTTGGAAGTATTCCCTTCTCCTTTATTTTTAGGAGTAATTTGAGTATGATTGGTATTAGTTCTTTAAATGTTTGGTAGAATTCAGAAGTGAAGCCATTGCATCATGGGCTTTTCTCTTTTCTTTTCTCTTCTTTTCTTTTCTTTCTTTTCTTTTCTTTTCTTTTCTCCTTCCTTCTTTCCTTCCTTCCTTCCTTCCTTCCTTCCTTCCTTCCTTCCTTCCTTCCTTCCTTCCTTCCTTCCTCCCTCCCTCCCTTCCTCCCTTTCTTTCTTTCTTTTCTTTTCTTTTTCTTTTTTTCTTTTTTTCTAGATCATCTCATTACCATTGCCCAGGCTGGAGTGCAGTGGCATGATCTCAGCTCACTGCAGCCTCAATTACCCAAGCTCAGATGATCCTTCCACCTCAGCCTCCTAAGTAGCTGGGACTACAGGTGCATGTCACCACACCTGGCTGTTTTTGTATTTTTAGGAGAGACAGGGTTTCGACATGTTGCCCATACTGGTCATGATTGAGAATTCCTGGGTTCAAATGATCCATCTACCTTGGCCTCTCAAAGTACTAAGATTATAGGCATGATACACCATGCCCAGCCACTTCTGGGGCTTGTTTTTACTGGATTTTTATTATGGCTTTGATTTCTTTACTTGTTTTTGGTTTGATCAGGTTATGGAGTTCTTCATGGTTCAATATTGGTAGGTTTGTATGTGCCTAGGAGTGTATTCATTTCCTCTATATTTTCCAATTTATTGGCAGATAGTTTCTCATAGTAGCCACTAATGATTCTTTGAATTCCTGGGGCATCCATTGTAATGTCTCCTTTTTCATCTCTGATTTTACTTATTTGGATCATCTCCCTTTTTTTCTTAGTTAGTCTGGCTAAAGGTTTATCAATTTTATTTACCTTTCAAATAAACCTTTACATTGATTTTTTATTGTTTTCTTCATTTCAATTTTATTTATTTGTGCTCTAATCTTAAATATTTCTTTTCTTCTACTAGTTTGGGTTTGGTTTGCTCTTGCTTTTGTAGTTCTTTTAGATGCATCATTAGGTTATTTATTTGAAGTTTTTCTTAATTTTAGATGTAGGCACTTATGCCTATAAATTTCCTATTTAGTACTGCTTTTGCTGTACCCCATAAGTTTTGGTATGTTGCATTTAATATTTCATTTGTTGCAAGTAATTTTTGTATTTCCCTCTTAATTTCTTCCTTTACATACTGGCCGTTCAGGAGCATATTGCTTAATTCCATGTGTTTGTATTGCATAGTTTTCAAAATTCCTCTTGTTATTGATTTGTAAATTTTATTGTGTTCAGAGAAGATGTTTGATATTATTTCATCTGTTCTGAATGTTTTAAGACCTGTTTTGTGACCTAACATATGGTCTATCCTTGAGAATGATCCATGTGCTGAGGGGAAGAATGTGTATTCTACAACCATTGGATGAAATATTCTGTAAATATCTATTAGGTTTATTTGTTCTATAGTGCATATTAAGTCCAGTGTTTCTTTGTTGATTTCCTGTCTGGATAATCTGTCCAATGCTGAAAGCAAGGTATTGAAGCTTCCAGCTATTATTGTATTGATGGTCTGTATGTATCATTGGCTCTAGTAATCCTCTTTTGAATTGACTCCTTTATTACTACATGATGACCTACTTTGTCTCTTTTTACAGTTTTTGTCTCAAAGTCTATTTTGTTTGATATAAGTATAGCTACCCCTGCTCTTTTATGGCTTCCATTGGAATGGAATATATTTTTTCATCCTTTTATTTTTAGTCTATAGGTATTTGTGTGTGTGAAGTGTGTTTCTTGTAGGCAACAGATCACTGGGTTTTGTTTCTTTATCCATTTAGCCACTCTATGTGTTTTGATGGGAGAATTTATTCCATTTACTTCAGTGATATTATTGATAAGTAAAGACTGACTCCTGTCATTTTGTTATTTGTTTTCTTGTTGTTCTGTGGTCTTTTCTTCCTTCTTTCTTTCCTTCCTGTCTTCCTTTTGGTAAAAGCTATTTTCTCTGGTGGTATGTTTTAATTTCTTGTTTTTAATTGTTTTCTATTACAGGCTTTTTGATTTGAAGTTACCATGAGGCTTGCAAATAACATATTATAACCTATTATTTTAAACTGATGACAACTTAACACTGATTGCCTAAAGAAACAAACAAGGAAAAAGAAAACCAACAACAACTCTCACCTTTTCACCCTGCTTTAAAGCTTTTTGTTGTTTCATCTTGTCTTTTTGTGTTGTCTGTATCTTGAAAAGTTACAGTTATTATTTTTCATTGGTTGATTGTTTTGTCTTTCTATAATATAAGAGTAATTTACACACTACTATTACAGTGGTATAATATTCTGTGCTTTTCTGTGTGCTTGCTATTACCAGTGAGTTTTGTACCTTCAGATGATTTCTTATTGCTCATTAATGTGCTTTTCTTTCTGATTGAGGTGTTCCCTCTTCAAGCAGCTCTGCTTGCCAGCTCAAGTGTCCATGGGGGGTGAGGGGTTCCTGTAGCTAGGATTCTGGAGGACTGTGACATAAGTGGGCCACTTCTTACCTGCTTAACTCACCCCTTCACCCAGGAGCTGCTGGGAACCAGGAATAAGTCTCAGTGCTTGGCAGCTGGGTGCAGGGTTTCCAGCTTCCTCCCCGCTTCAGTCTAGGGTCTGTGTCCTCCCTTTGTCCACTCTCGATGCCTTCCCTCCAAAGATCTGTTTAGAATGTCAGTCTTCCTGATGTCCTGGTCTCTCAATGGGAGATATTCTTTCTGTCTATGTCTAGTCAGCCATCTTGGCTCTGAATCTTTACTTAAAGTTATTTAACATGCATTGTTAGGTTGTTTATTTGAATTTTTATTGCTTTTTTGGTGGAGGTACTTATTGCTACAAATTTTCCTCTTAGTACTACGTTTACTGTATTCCATGAGTTTTGGTATGTTGTTTTTCTATTTTTATTTCTTTCAAGTAATTTTTAAATTTCCCTCTTAATTTTTTCATTGACTCACTGGTCATTCTGGAGTATATTGTTTAATTTCCATGTGTTCATATTGTTTCCAAAGTTCCTTTTGTTACTGATTTCTACTTTTGTTTTATTGCAGTCAGAAAATATACTTGATTATATTAGGCCATTCTTGCGTTGCTGTAAAGAAATATCCAAGACTGGGTAATTTATAAGAAAAGAGTTTTAATTGGCTCATGATTCTGCAGGGTATACAGGAAGCATGGTGCCAGCATCTGCTCAGTTTCTGGTGGGGATCTTAGGATTCTTATAACCACGGCAGAAGGCAGAGGGGGAGCGGGTCTATCATATGGCAAAAACAGAAACGAGAGAGAGAGAGTGGGTGGGAAAGTGCCACACATTTTAAAACAACCAGATCTCATGTGAACTTAGAATAGAGCTCACTTATCACCAAAGGGGTGGCCCAAGCCATTCATGAGGTATCTGCCCCCATGATCCAAACACCTCCCATCAGGTCCTACCTTCAACATTAGGAGTTGCAATTCAACATGAGATTTGGGTAGTGACAAATATCTAAACTATATTATTGATGTTTTCAATTTTTAAAAAATGTCATAAGACTTGTTTTGTGGCCTAACATATGCTCTATCCTTCAGAATGATTCATGTGTTAAGTAGAAGAATCTGTGTTCTGCAGCCGTTGGATGAAATGTTCTGTAAATATCTACTAGATCCATTTGGTCTATACTGCAGATTAGGTCCGATGTTTCTTTGTTGATCTTTCTGTCTGGATAACCTGTCCAGTGCTGAAAGTAAGGTATTGAGGTCTATTGTATTGAGGTCTACCTCTTTCTTTAGCTCTAATAATATTTGCTTTATACATCTGGGTGTTCCAGTATTGGGATTGTTAACATCCTCTTGCTGAATTCACCCCTTTACCATTATATAATGACCTTCTTTGTCTCTTCTTATAGTTTCTGTCTTGAAGTATATTTTGTTTGATATAAGTATTGCGACTCCTGCTCTTTTTGGCTTCCATTTGAATGGAATATCTTTTTTCATCCTTTTAATTTTCAATCTGTATGTGTCTTTATATATGAAGTGTGTTTCTTGTAGGCAACAGTTCATTGGGTCTTGTTTCTTTATCCATTTAGCCACTCTGTGTTTTTGCTTGGAGAGTTTAGATCATTTATATTCAGTGTTATTATTGATAAGTAAGGACTGACTCCCATCATTTTGTTATTTGTTTCCTTGTTATTCTGTGGTCTTTTCTTCCTTCTTCCTGTCTTTTTTTTTAATGAAAGCTGTTTCTTTTGGTGGTATGTTTTAATTTCTTGCTTTTTAAATTTTTTTGTTGCAGGCTTTTTGATTTGAGGTTACCATGAGGCTTCCAAATAACATCTTATAACCCATTATTTTAAATGGATGACAACTCTAATTGCAAAAACAAACAAGCAAGCAAAAGTAAAAATAATGAAAGCACTACAGTTTAACTTCATCCTCCCCAGTTTTTAACTTTTTGTTGTTTATGTTTATATCTTATTATACTGAATATGTCTTTATAATTTGTTTTAACTATTATTTTTTTGATAGGTTTGTCTTTTAGACTTCCTATTCAAGATATGAGTAATTTATATACTACAATTAAAGTGTTATGATATTCTGTATTTATCTGTGTACTTAGTATTACCATTGAATTTTGTACTTACAGATTATTTCTTAGTCCTCATTAATGTTATTTGCTTTCAGATTGAATAGTTCACTTTAGCATTTCTTGTAGGTCAGATCTGGTGTTGACAAAATTCCTCAGGTTTTGTCTGGGAAAGCCTTTATTTTTCCTTCATGTTTGAAGGATATCTTCAATGGATATGTTATTCTATGATAAAAGTTTTTTTCCTTCAGCACTTTAAATACATCATGCACTTCTCTCATGGTCTGTAAGGTTTCCATTGATCTGTTGCAAGACATATTGGAGGTCCTTTATATGTTATTTTTTTTCTTTCTCCTGCTGCTTTTGGGATCCTTTTTTTATTCTTAACCTTTAGGAGTTTGATTATTAAGTGTCTTGAGGTGGTCTTATTTGTGTTAAATCTTCTTGGTGTTCCATAACCTTCTTATACTTCACTACTGATATTCTCTAGGTTTGAAAAGTTCTCTATTATTATCTCTTTGTATAAACTTTCTACCCTGATCTCTGTCTCTGTACCTCCTTTTTAATGCAAATAACTCATATTTGCCTCTATGAGGTTATTTTCTAGAGCCTGAAGGCAAGCTTCATTATATTTTTTTCTTTTTTCTGTTGACTCTCTGACTGTATATTTTTCAAATAGCTTGTCTTCAAACTCACTAATTCTTCCTTTTGCTTGTTCATTCTGCTGTTGAGTGACTCTAATGTATTCTTTAGTTTGTCAGTTGAATTTTTCAGCTTCTAAATTTCTGCTTGATTCTTGTTAATTATTGCAATCTCTTTGTGAAGTTTATCTGATAGGACAATACCTTCCCTGTGTTATCTTGAATTTCATTGAGCATCCTCAAAACAGCCATTCTGAATTCTCTGAAAGATCACATATCTCTGTCACTTTGGGACTGGTCGCTGTTGCCTTATTTAGTATGTTTGGTGATGTCATATTTTCCTAGATGATCTTGATGCTTTTGGATGTTCAGTGGTGTCTGGGCACTGAAGAGTTAGGTGTTTATTGTAGTCTTGAAAGTCTGGGGTTGTTTGTGCCCATCCTTCTTGAGAAGACTTTCCAACTATTCAAAGGGAATTGCCATAAGTGAATTAGGGGACACCCCAAGCCCAGTAACACTGTGACTCTTGGAGACTCATAGAGGTACTGCCTTGGTTGTCTTAGGTAAGATCCATGAGAATTCCCTGGATTATGCGGCAGAGTCTCTTATTCTCTTCCCTTACTTTTTCACAAACGAATGGAGTCTCTCTCTCCATGCTGAGCTGCCTGCATTTGGGGCAGCTGTGAAGCAAGCACCCTTGTGGCCACCACCACCAGGACTGTGCTGGGTCACAACTGAATCCAGCACAGTACTGAGTGTCACCCAAGGCCTGTGGTGACTATTTTCTGGCTACCACTGATGTTTATTCAAGGCCCAATGGCTCTTTAATCAACAGGTTATTAATTCAGCCAAAAGTTAGTCTTTTCCTTCAGTGCAGCAGGTTTCCTTCTGGCCCAAAGTGAGTTTAGAAACGCCATTCAGGAGCTATGGCCGGTGACTGGGGACTTTAGGAATCTGCTTAGTACTTTATTTTGCTGGGGTGAAACTGGTACCCATGTTGCAAGAGTCCACTTTACTTTTCCCTGTCCTTTTCTCAAGCAGGAATCTTTCTCCATGGCCACCACCATCCCAGGTCTGTGGTGAGTATTGCCTGGTTACCACTGATGTTTATTCAAGGCACAAGAGGTCTTTAGTCAGAAGGTGGTGAGTCTTGCCCGACCTGGGCCTTTCCTACAAGGGTAACACATTCCCTTCTGGCCCAAGGTGGGTCTAGAAATGCCCTCCAGGAGCCAAGGCCTAGAACTGGAATCTTTGGGGATCTGCTCGGTGCTTTATTTTACTTTGGCTGAGCTGGAACTCAAACTGCAAGATAAAGTCTTTTTAATTCTTCCCTCTCCCTTCCCTAAACAAAAGGGGTTACGGCCACCATAGCTGGAAAAATGCTGGGTCACACCTGAAGCCAGCAAGGTTTTAGGTCTTGCCCAAGGCCCATGGTAACTATTGCCTGGCTACCACTAATGTTTATTCAAGACCCAAAGGCTTTTTAGTCAGCAGGTGGTGAATTCTTAGTCAGCAGGTGGTGAATTCTTAGTCAGCAGGTGATGAACTCTGCCAGGACTGAGTCCTTCCCTTCAGGGCAGTTGGTTCTCTTCTGGCCCAGGGTTGGTCTAGAAATGTCATGCTGAAGCTACGATTTAGAATGGAGTCTTGAAGACTCTACTTGGTGCTCTTATTTTATTGTGGCTGAGCTGGTATCCAAGTTGCAAGACAAAGTCTTCTTTACTCTTCCATCTCCTCCTGGAACTGCAAGCTGAGTTACCTGGAATTGGTGCAGGGGTTATGTAAGCACTCCTGTGGCTGCCCCAGCTGGTGTCTCACTGAGTCACCTGCACCCCAGGTTCACCAGCTCTAAGCTCAGCACAGCACCAAGACTTGCCCAGGAATTACAGTCCTTTTTGCCTAGATTGGCTTTCCAGTTTATTTAGAACCCCAGAGCACTTTAGCCCATGGTGGTAGGGCTAGTGGGAACTCAGGTTTGACCTCTGGGATGGTTAATTCCCCTCCAGCTAGGGTTTCTCTAAATGCTCTCCCCATGGGAACTGGTGGAATTCTGCCCTACGTTGCTTTCCACTGTGACAGGGCAGTACTGAGTTGCAATGTAAAGTCTCACAATCACTTCACTCCCCCAAGCACACAGATTCTCTCTCCATGTCATGCTGTGATGTCAGGGGATATGGGAGGAGTGGTGTAGGCAATTCAAGACCCTCTTCAGTGCCTTTTTTCTTGATGTAATGATAAAACCAGGTACTGCAATTACTCACCTGATTTTTTATTCGTATGAGGGTGCTTTCTTGTGTGGATATTTGTTAAATTTGGTGTTCATGCAGTAAGGGACAATCACTGGAGGGTTCTAGTCAGCCATTTTGCTCCACCTCCTCCTCCCTTGTGCTCTTCTTAATACATATAATTTTTTTTATTATGGTCTTAACAACTGTCTTGTCAACATATTACCAAGTGTTCAGAGGTACGGTCCTCCAATAGCTACCTGGTTACACTTCTGTACCCTTTATTTTTTTTTTTTTTGAGACGGAGTTTTGCTCTGTCACCCAGGCTGGAGTGCAGTGGCGGGATCTCGACTCACTGCAAGCTCTGCCTCCCGGGTTTACGCCATTCTCCTGGCTCAGCCTCCCGAGTAGTTGGGACTACAGGCGCCCGCCACCTCGCCTGGCTAATTTTTTGTATTTTTAGTAGAGACGGGATTTCACCATGTTAGCCAGGATGGTCTCGATCTCCTCACCTCATGACCCGCCCGTCTCGGCCTCTTCTGTACCCTTTTTAGCACAGCTTGAAAGCCTGTGTCACCCTGTTTATTATTTTCCTGTATATCATTGGGAAGTAATGCTACATTTCAGTTTTGTCAGTTCTTGCAGCGAAGAGTTGCTTCATTAGACCAAAGTCCTGATTAGAATGATCCTTTATTCCAGAACAAGCATACACAAAATAAGTTACATTTCTTGTTAATGTTTATACAAATTTCCAAAGAAGAGAAAAAGCATGCTTTAGTACGCTTAGCTTTACCTTAATTTTTGATACTTCCTTCAGAGCAGAATCATATACCATGGAATATCCAGTATTCAATGTAAATACAACAGGGATCAACAATGTTTGTTAGTATTTCTTTTATTTTCCTTTTTAAAAAAATGTTCTACTTACCTTGAAAAGACTATCATTTGTATCTCCAGTTATAGAATTCCCATCTTTTCTAGTAGGCTGAATTATTTCTCTTGTCTCTCTAAGCTATGCCTCAGGTATATGCAACACATTCCCAAATGACTGTCCTTACATCTTGTCTGCCACGTTAGACATTACTACAGCCACTTGAGATTTCTGGTGCATTTTATGCAATTATTCCTGTTGTCATTTTGTTGTTTTTCTGAAGGATCCTATTGAGACTAACATAATGTCATTATAAGAGTTAGATAAAATGCTTTACGTAATATCCTTAAGACAGTGTCTGCTAGACAGTATGCCCTCAACAAATGTTAACCATTATTATTATTTTGGTCAGAATAACCTCAAGTGTCTTACTTGGAAGAAAAAGATTTCAATTTTCAATACTACTAATTTTAAGGCACTACCTTTGGCAATGCCTTCCTTATCTTTTGTTCACAATTCATCCTCCAATCTTGTGGCTAACCAGGATGACCAGGATCTCTGCACCAAGTGATTGAGTTAAGGAACCTTCAGTCAGCATAGATGGCTCTATTTTCTTCTCATCTTGAGTCTGCCAGGTAAATATCATTTTTCTAAGGTTTATTTGTTTGTTTTTGAAGACTACTGTTCTTAATACATGTCCCCCCTTGATCTGTTTATAATCATACTGCTGTCCTTGATTTAATGGTAAACTTTTGTGTAACTGTGGAGTCACAGATCATGGGCTCTGGTTGGGAGCACCAACTCTTCAGAAAGATTATTGAAAACTTCCTTAAAACCAACTTCAGTGTTTTCATATTGCTTGAAGTCCATCAGAATTTTGCTTTTGTCTTTTTTCTTGCCAGCCATTCATTTGAATGAAATCTTGCAATGTTGTAAGTTTTTGAATTTACCTCTTCCTTGACACTTTTTTTGTACATATTTTTAATACGTGTTTCTAAGTTCTGGCATCTTGTTACTCCCTTCAAGCAAGTTTTAGCTACTTCCTATCACAGCTAACACTTTTTTTTTCACTGCCATACAACTAATTTCTAAGTTTTTTAAGACTCAATTTCAGCTATATTGTCATGTGAACAGAAAAGATAGCTTTTTACATTTCATGTGGCTCCATATCTCTTTCCTTGTATATCCTATTATTTTTTTGGATTTGTTGATTTTTTTCTATGTGTATACCAAAGCACACAGGGCATCCTAATACTATGTAAAGAGGTACTTTTTAGAGGTTGTGCTCCTGCTATGTTTTGAAGCTTCTCTAAGATTTCAGCAGTTTACTAGAGGCAAAGCTAATATCACTTTCATATTTTTCTTCCAGAGAGAAGTGAGGGCATATGCAATTTCAAACATTTTAGTTTTTTATTATCTACAGTTAAATTCACATTTGTGATCTTTCAGGTCTTCTTGACTTCCTGGGCCAGTGGAGCTTACTTCTCCACTGGACCAAGATGAAGACTAGCTTACTACGTGTCACGTTTCTCTTTATATTCAGATTTGTTGTTGTACCAAAGCAACATCAATTAGTTTTTATTTTCTCAGGCCTAGACCTCTGGTCACCAATATTAATAGCCATTTGTTTTGTATTGCATGTTTCTATTTGTACTTTTTCCATTTTTAATTACTTCATCAAGGCTTCTTTTGAATATCTTATTTTTCTAATCACTTAATCAAGGCTTCTTTTGAATATCTTGTTTTTCTTTTTCTTTTTTTTTTTTTTTTTTTGAGACAGAGTCTCGCTCTGTCACCCAGGCTGGATTGCAGTGGCACAATCTGCACTCACTGCAAGCTCTGCCTCCCAGGTTCATGCCATTCTCCTGCCTCAGCCTCCTAAGTAGCTGGGACTACAGGCACCCGCCACCACACCCGGCTAATTTTTTCTATTTTTTAGTAGAGACAGGGTTTCATCATGTTAGCCACGATGATCTCGATTTCTTGACCTCATGATCCACCTCCCTCAGCCTCCCTGAATATCTTGTTTTTCTATTTACTTTGCTTCTTCTTACAGTCTTTTTCTATTTATCTCAGGCTTTGAGGTACTCCTATCCCTACAGTAGTTCTACCTTCCATTCATTAAACAAATACTGATTGAGTACTTATTACATGCCAGGTGTATTAGTCCATTTCACACTACTATAAAGAACTACCTGAGACTGGGTAATTTTTAAAGAAAAGAGATTTAGTTGACTCCAAGTTCCACAGGCTTAACAGGAAGCATGGCTGGGAGGCCTCAGGAAACTTACAATCATGGTGGAAGGTGAAGGGGAGGCAAGCACATATTTACCATGGCTGAGCAGGAGAGAGAGAGCATGAAGAAGCTACACAGTTTTAAACCATCAGATTTTGTGAGAACTCACTCGCTACTATGAGAACAGCAAGAGGGAAATCCATCTCCATGACCTAATTATCTCACACCAGGCCCCTTCCCTGACACATGGGAAATACAATTTGAGATGAGATTTGGGTAGAGACACAGAGCCAAACTACATCACCAGGCACTGTACAAGGCCCTGGAGACACAAGAGTGAACAAAGTAGGCAGGGTCTCTGCCCTCATGGAGTTTTCCTTTTAGTGTGGACAACAGATAAAATCAAGTTAGCAAATACATATTAGTTAGGTGGAAGATTTTTTTTGCCATTACTTTCAATTCAATTGCAGAGAGTAGTATATGCTATGAAGTAAATAATATAGCAAACGAAATAGAAAGCTGGGTTTAGGTGAGCATGCAAGCTGTTTGGTTGATAGGATGATAAAGGCCTCTCTGAGAAGATAACTGAACTGAGAATAGAATGAAGTAAAACTAAGAGAAGCACATTTCAGGCAGAGGGAAGAATGAAGTCTTTGAGATAAGAAATGGCTGTTCAAGGAGAAAGAAGGCCTTTGTGGTCATTAGCTGAGCTAGAGAGGGTCAGACTGGAAAGAGGTGATGCTGGGGTAGTGAAAACGTCAGATCGTATTGGATGCTGTAAGCTTTGATAATAATTTTGGATTATATTCTAAGGTTTATTGGTGGCCACTAGATGGTTTTGAGTCAGGGGAAGATAAGAGTGTAAAGGATCTTTGGCTATTGTGCTGAAAATAGACTATGAGAAGCAAGAGTAGAAGCAAGGAGATAGTTTGGAAGCCACTATTTTTAGGTAGAATGGTGTTTTTGTTTCTGTCTCCTTGTTGCTGTTAAATCCAAGTAATATAAAAATAACACCAGCTAACTTAAACAAGGACATTTATTATTTTATACCTAAGAAGGTCAGTAGTCAGGTATACTCCAGGACTGGTTTTTTCAGCAATTAAATGGTGTCATCAGGATGTGCCCTCTCCCATTCATGAGTTTTATTTCATGCTAGTAGCAAGATAGTTGCTTTATTGCTAACCTTTTTGCCCCCAAATGACCAAGAGATATGAGGAAAATTATTGTATCATGTGGCAATCTCTTAACAGTTGTCCTCTTGTCTAAATTTTCTCTATACCTCTTTACCCAGAATTAGTTATTCCTGAACCCATTACAGACAGGATGTATGGATTTATCATTAAGTGCTTGGGCCAATTATTTGTGGGTAGAATAGATAATTGGGAGTCAGCCCCTATTGCTGTAGTCTAGAGAGAATTAAATGCTCAATACCTAGCCTAATGTGTGCTATATAGCAGAACCTCAAACCAAAACCAAAACCAAACAATGTTTTCTGGACACCTCAGAAAAACTTGAGGTTTTTCCCTCAGAGGCACCTAACTTCACCTAACTTCAATTTTGCTTATAGAGTGAATATTTGAGTGCCTCTTACATGAACTGCAATATTCTGTGAAGTGTACGTAGGAGAACTGCTTTAGACTTCACAACTGTCCTATGGAGTGGGTATTTGTAAATCCATTTTATGGAAAAAGCTGTTCCTAATTAAACTGATAATGAAGATCACATAGCAATTTTTGTCATTCTCCAAAGGTCATATACATTCTTTTATAATTTTAAGAATAAAATGAAAATATATTTAGCCACAGTTGGACCTGTATATTTGAGCCTTTTTAAAGGATTCTGAAGGGCTCACAGGCAGTATGAAAAGCAATAATCTTCAAATTGAACAAATAAAGAACAGAAATGATAAATCACTTAGAAGCTGATTCCAGAGACATATCTCTATTTGACAAATCACATGTAAAAAAGACAGTTCCTAATTATTTAAAAAATAATTTGGTGGGAGGAGGGTGTTGTTTTGTGGATAGGAAAGTGACCATCTCTTTTGAGAAAGATTTTAGGAAAGACAAAATCAACAAAATTATAGACTTTTTCCACTTGAAGGCAAGTTATTTGTTGCATTCAGTTTGGAGTTTTGTCTTTGTGTTTTTAACCTCTGCCTCAGTGTGTACTCTTCACTGATATTGACCAAACCAAAGCTGCTGAGATGTGAAATTAGGTGATTTAAAGACTCACTTCTGATTCCCAAGATGTGCTCCAGGGCATACTGTGATGTGCTTTAGGGCATAAAATGATCTCAAGCTGGGGCTAAGGGGGAAAGAAAATCTCTACAGTAACAATAAATATTGCATAGTGGCAAGGTGTTTAGAAAATAATGTTCTTAAAAATTTTCAAACAACTATACTTTTTATAAAATCTAGTAAGGCAGGAAACTAAACTATATTAATTGTTGACTTACACAATGAAAACTCTAAGTTGCTCAATATGTTGTAAATTGTTCTCATCAGTTCAAAAGTTAAATTTATTTTTAAAAACTAGTTTGGGATCAATGTGTCTAGCTAAAAATAAATATAAAACCTCTGAGAGAATTTCATTACATCCAGATTTTAATTCACCCATGGTAATGAGGAAAAAAGGAGATGGTTAGTCCTTGAATGTCCACTTCTAAAGAGTGGAGTATTGGTATAGAAAACAAGATAATCTTACCAGAGCTTTGATTGATCTCTAATTTGCATTATCAAGAGTAAGGGATAGTCTTGGAATATAGTCTTCCAAATAACTTTTATCTGTGTTACCAGAAAACAATGAAACATTGACTAAATACTTCCTGAGCGTGTTCCTTTCTATCCTCTGGCAAAGCTTCTGTAAGTGACATGATCAGAAAGTACTGGAGGAAAATAGGCAGAAAGAGAAACAAGGAATCTGGGTTTATTTCCAAACTGAATAATCAGCTTCCTACTAAAAAAGAGAATTGGCAAGGCTGTATGGAAGCTTCCATGATTCCTTCATTCCCATTGTGACAGCAGTATGTAAGCTGGCAAGAGAGACCTGCAAATACTATGGATAAACATAGTCATTTCTCAAAGGCTCCCATTTAACTCACTATAATTTAAGATTACACAGCCCTACTTGCCCTGCATACCTCTTCTTCTTTGTTGAGTCTACAAGTTTGCCTGAAAACCTAACAATTATTGCTCTGAATGGTGTTAACATGGAGTACTTTATAGTTGGTGATATACTTGGGAATTTACAAGCTTAGCCTGGGAAAGAAAATATCTGCCTTCCCTTTCTTGATCTTGGAAAATTTTGGCCCCAAGTCCAGCGGCCCATATCCCAATTCACTGGTCCTGCCTTCCTTCCTTTCATGATTAAAAAATAATTATAATAAGTAAACCTACTGATTTGGATTGCTCCACATTGATACTGTGCAAAGACCTCATGCTCTTGGTCTCATGTCCCAAATAGCTTACATACTTCCCAATGGAGCAAAGATTATTTGAATTCTTTTAAGAAACCTGTAGATCTGCTATTACTATACTGATTTTACATATAAGGAAGTGGAGCTCAGGGAGTTTGTTTATTTATTTATTTATTTATTGAGCCAGAGTTTTGCTCTTGTTGCTCAGGCTGGAGTGCAATGGCGTGATCTCAGCTCACTGCAACCTCCAACCTCCCGTTCAAGCGATTCTCCTGCCTCAGCCTCCTGAATAGCTGGGATTACAGGCATGTGTCACCAAGCCTGGCTAATTTTGTAATTGTAGTAGAGACAGGGTTTCACCACGTTGGCCAGGTTGGTCTTGAACTCCTGACCTCAGGTGATCTGCCCGCCTTGGCCTCCCAAAGTGCTGGGATTACAGGCATGAGCCAAACCACTGTGTTCAGGGTGTTCAAATAACTTACCCAAAGTCATACAGCAAGTAAGGGTCAGAGCCAGAATTTGAACCCAGGTTGATGTGATGCTGATGGGCATGGCTTTTCCACTGCTGTGTTCTACCTCTCTGATTTGTATACTGGGAAAAACATAAGTACCAAGAGGGTCAAGAAGAGAAAGTTGTCTTCAAGTAGAGTGATGCTTGGCATGTAGTAAGCATTCAACAAATATTACTTGGATGAAAAAATGAAGTAATAACCAATTGTTTCCTGGATATTTTTTCTTCTTTACCCTTTTTAAATGTTTTCAAATTAGCATTTACTACTTTTACAATTACTAAGTAAAGAAAAAAAGCAAGGGAAAAAGAAAAGTTACTCTTTTCTACAGATTCAGAAAATAGTTTCAGGAAAAAAAAATCCTATAAAATGTTTAGATGAGGAATGTTCTTCAAAGTTCAAAGCATCATTATTAGCACTGGGTCAGTTATTGTTGGTTTAGTAAATCCAGTTCTTAGAATGGTCAATGTCACAAAGTGTCCTTGTAATTGTTTTCCCCTTGGTCTCCCCATCTGTGAACAGATTTAATCCCTGTCACCCATCCAGGAGAATGAGATGTTCTAATAAGGAAGGACATGTAAAGTACTCTCAGCTTTGGATAAAAGGCCCTGTGAGTAGAGAATGGTCTTATAAGTAAAGTTGCAAGCCAGTACACATTCATCAGTTACTTGATTCATAGCCTAAAAGGCTTTAAACACATTACAGAGAAGCAGAGAAAGAAATGATTGCAGTGTACATCCACAGGCCTTGGTATGTCAAATTACATAATAAGAACTATACTCTGTGAAAAATCAGCCCTTGTCTTTTTAATGTGAGGCATGGAGCTGCACCTAATCTTTGGATCTCAAACCTAAGCAAAAGAGGTACACACAGATTTTTGAAATTTAGAAAATAAAAGTTTGGAAGCCAAATCTCCTATCAATGATTTCTAAATTCAGGGATGTACTGTGATGTAAAATACTGGGTTAGGAAGTGAATTTGACGAAGCACACATATGACTTAAGACAAAAATGCTCAACTCCTGCACTATAGCAGCAGTTGCGTGAAACAGTTGTACCAATGTCTAGCGCAGCATTGCCCAATCGAACTTTCTATGATCATGAAAATGTTGTATTCTATCCCATCTAAAATAGAAGCCACCAGTTGCTTGTTCTACTGAACACCTGAAATATGTCTGTTCTGGCTAAAGATTAATATTTTAATTTTACATAATTTTAATTAATTTGAATAAATTTAAATAGCCACATGTGACTAGTGGCACCAGTCTAGACACATATACCAGAAGTTCCTATTTCATGACCCTTGGCCTGAGCGTGGTTCATTCCAATGACCATACTGGCTTATCTAACACAGTAACATCAGGACAGCCTTCTCAGAAACCAGACAGCAATAGGAGAAGGTTCTTTCTCTGTTATTCCATGACTCTAGAAATTCTTAAGCCAGGATATTCTCTCATAGTAAAGAACCCAAAGGCCCCTTCAAGTGATTGTTGGCTTCTTCACTGAGTGGCTACTTCACCATAGATAATGGCAAGGGAGAGATGACACAGGACTTCTTAAGAACATTCCACATGAGTCCCTCTATATCCATTGGTAGTCATATATGCATTCACTCACTCAAAAAATATTAAGTAAATGGGCTAGTTGCTGTTCTCTCAAAGATAGTTTTCCTCTGTTAACATTTTTCTGTGTTGCCTTTCACCTTCTTCCCATATACATATCAGGGGCAGTGTGGCATGGAGCAAGGAACTTTTGAGCAGACCAGCCTGAAATAACCCTATTTTCTAGGACAGGGGTCAGCAATTTTTTTTTTCTTTTGTAAAAAACCACCTAGTAAACGCAGTATTCGCCACTTATCTGCAGTTAGGCTTTCTGTGGTTTCAGTGACCCACAGTCAACTAACGTCCAAAAATATTACATCACAATTCTTGCACTTTGGGGCCATTATTAAGTAAAATAAGGGTTACTTGAACACAAACACTGGGATGCCGTGATGGTCAATCATCTGATAACCTAGAAGGATACTACGTGACTAATGGCAATCCCAGCAGGACAGAGTGGGGTGGCATAAGATTACATCACCCTACCTAGAACAACAGGCAAATAAAATCTTATGAATTATTTCTGGAAGTTTCCACTTATATCAAATGCATGTGTCATTCACTCGCTTCATCTCATCACATAGGCATTTTATCAACTCACATCATCACAAGAAGGGTAAATATAGTACGATAAAATATTTTGAGGGAGACCACATTCACCTAACTTTTATTACAGTATATTGTTGTAACTGTTCTATTTTATTATTAGTTATTGTTGTTAATCTTTTACTGTGCCTGATTTATAACTTAAACTTTATTATAAGTATGAATGTATGGAAAAAAATAGGGTATATAGGGTCTGGTACTATCGATGGTTTCAGGTATCCATTGGGGGACTTGGAATATATCCACTATGGATAAAGATGGACAAGGAGAGAGTACTGTATTTTAGGCTCTGTGGGCCACAAAATTTCTGCCACAGCTATTTAACTGTGCAGTTGCAGCACCAAAGCAACTGTAGAAAATACATAAATAAATAAGCTTGGCTATGTTCTAATAAAACTTAATTTATGGGCACTGGAATTTAAATTTCATATTTGAAATATGGAATATGAAATATGAAAAGACAGGATGCTTTGGAAAGTGTAAATAATTTAAGATTTTTGCTGTGTTATTGCCAGCTTGTTTTCCAAAAAGTCATACAATTTGTATTCCATGAGAGCACTGAGGAACCTTTTTATTTTCCTTTTGAGATGGAGTCTTGCTCTGTCACTCAGGCTGGAGTGCTGTGGCACAATCTCAACCTCCTTCTCCCAGGTTCAAGCGATTCTCCTGCCTTAGCCTTCTGAGTAACTGGGACTACAGGTGTGCGCCACCATGCCTGGCTAATTTTTGTATTTTTAGTAGAGGTGGGGTTTCACCATATTGCTCAGGCTGGTCTTGAACTCCTGACTTCGTGATCTGCCCGCCTCAGCCTCTCAAAGTGCAGGGTTTACAGACATGAGCCACCGCACGTGGCCGTTTTTTAAAAAATGTCTTGAAATTCAACTATTCTGTAGGTAGATTTACAGTTTTATTATGTAGGATCTTAATACATAGTTTTAAAAGTCCTTCAAACCATTTTTTAAAGTTGGGCAGAGTAAAATATCCTAGCTATAATTTTCCCAAACAACTGAAAAAGTGATTATTATTTATCAAATCAAAAGAAAATCATACTTTTCTACCATCAAAATCAATGAATAGCCTGGGCGCAGTGGCTCACACCTGTAATCCCAGCACTTTGGGAGGCCGAGGTGGGCAGATCGCCTGAGGTCGGGAGTTCGAGACCAGCCTGACCAACATGAAGAAACCCAGTCTCTACTAAAAATACAAAATTGGTCAGGCGTGGTGGCACGTGGCTGTAATGCCAGCTACTCGGGAAGCTGAGGCAGGAGAATCGCTTGAACCTGGGAGGCGGAGGTTGCAGTGAGCCGAGATTGTGCCTGGGCAACAAGAGCAAAACTCCCTCTGAAAGAACAAACAAATAAACAAAACACACATACCCACACACACAAATGAGCATAACTTTACTTGAAGGGTTAAACCTATGGATTTGCATGTGCCATGAGGCACAGGAGAGTCTTCTCTTGAGACCTTAAAGAGCCCAGGCAGGCCAGGTGCCGTGGCTCACGCCTGTAATCCCAGTACTTTGGGAGGATGAGGCAGGCGGATCATGAAGTCAAAAGTTCGAGACCACCCTGGCCAACACGGTGAAACCCCGTCTCTACTAAAAATACAAAAATTAGCTAGGCGTAGTGGTTTGCGCCTGTAGCTACTTGGGATGCTTGAGGCAGGAGAATCGCTTGAACCTGGAGGCGGAGGTTGCAGTGAGCCAAGATCGTGCCACTGCACTCCAGGCTGGGGACAGAGTGAGACTCAGTCCACCCCCCTCCCCCCTCAAAAAAAAAGAACCCAGGAAAGAACTGGTCCTCAATGATTTAGTCACTCAGTGTTCTGATATCAGGGCATAGGTTTAGATTCAAGTAATATTTATTAAATAGCTACTTTAATTGTGAGTCTCCAAGTGCAGCTCACAAACCCGTAATAGTCTGAGATCAGGTTTTCATCCTTCCGTGGAGAAATGCTCCATAAAGCTCAATGTATTCAATTTAAATGTAAAGATCTACTTCTTTGCTATTAACCTGTCTTTTCTTTTTCTAAAGTAATAGTGTTCTATGGATTTTCTCATAATATTTGACAAAATAAGCAGCATCATATCCCTGTGTCTTACGTAAATCAATTATATTGTACTTGAATATACACTGAATACCTAAATCAATTACATGTGCACTTTGAATACATATTTGAATATATATATAACCAAAATCAATTATATGTGTGCTTGCATATAATTAAAATTATATGTTTAATGTAATATGCATTATGTATCACTTATAAAAATATTTCATGTAATTCACAAATCTAGAAATTACTGTGTTTACTATTCATCTGTGCTGGTTGCATCACAAATATAATTTACTCTTACTCTTCACAACCATTGAGTTATTATTATCACTTTAAAACAAATAAGGAGATAGAGGAGGAAAGAGGTTAAACAAGTTACCTAAGGTCACACAGCTAGAAGGTGGCATAGTCAGGAGTCAAAGTTTTGTTTTGTTTTTGAGCCAGAGTTTCACTGCTGTTGCCCAGGCTAGGCAATGGCATGATCTCAGTTCACTGCAATCTCTGCCTCCCAGGTTCAAGTGATTCTCCTGCCTTAGCCTCCCAAGTAGCTGGAATTACAGGCATGCACCAGTATGTCGGCTAAGTTTTTGTATTATTGTATTATTAGCAGAGATGGGGTTTTACCATGTTAGCCATGCTGGTCTCCAACTTCTGACCTCAGGTGATCCACTTGCCTGGCCTCCCAAAGTACTGGGATTACAGGCGTGAGCCACCACACCAGGCCAGGAGTCAAATTTAAAGATTCTTTCATTGTCTATGCTGCTTATTTATACATTTTTTCCATATAAATTACTTCCATATAAATCACTTTTAAAAATTAGTAATATCTTGAAGTCCCTTTCAACTCGGTGATTCCAATCATTAAAAATAAATGGATGATTTATTATTATATCATGAGATATATCATTAAAATGTTAACTTCTATAATACGGCTATTTTTAATGAGCTTATTTTAATCTGATTTTATATGTATGTGCATAGTCCTATTTTGTCCATTAATTCCACCACCAGACAGGGGATACCAGATTATGTTATAACATGCAGTCATATGAACTGTGTCACTTTTCCCAGGGTGCATTTCTCTTTTGGTTATGATAGAATTGTTCTGGTAGGAGTAAGGCTGCCTGGGACAGTGGAGTCTCAGTTACTTTCTCTCATGCAATGGTAATGCTGTAGTAATGCACCAGTTGGGATTGGAAGTGATGAATAATATTAATACTAACATTAAATAAAATAGTGTTGAGTACCTCAAAAGAAAAGGACAAGACACTAAAGAAAATGTACATAATGTTAACAAGTTTCTTGCTTTTAATTGGATCTCTGGGAAATGAAGCTTAATTTGAGATTGTTGGGCTATGCTGGGATCATCCTGGTCAAGAGTGAGGGAAAAGGAGGACCAACTAGCAAAAACAGCAGTGCTTGAGCACTCTGGGATGCAATGAACAAGAGGAGGAATGTTTCAAATGGAGGATGACATGTGGCATTGTATGCAGGACACTTAAAACTTTCATCCCAACAGTAACAGGAAACAAAGTGAAGTTTTAATCAGGGGAGTGACGTGATGTCACTTGGCGTTTTGATAAGGTCACTCTGGCTGCATCTAAGAGAATGGATTAGAAGAAAAGAAGAGAAAGTATGCAAAGTAGCCATTTAATAATCTTATTGAGCCGTGATGCAGGCTTGGAGTAAGATAGTGACAGTAAAGATGGTTTTTACTATTGGTGTTCATGAGAGGTGTTCAGAAGACAAAAGCAATGCTGTGAGCTTCTACAGGTAGTAATTTATCTTCTTTCTCTAACCTTTGAGTTTGGAATCAATTGAAAAAAGTGGACCTATGAACAATATCATTCCAGGGAAGCTTAAGTGTGTGGCCAATTGTTTCCTAATGCCTTTTGTCCAAGCCTAGGATTCAAAATGAACCTCTAAGGGAAGATTTCATTCTGTAGAGCCACTTTTTCAGGACTGCTGGAGAATGAACTGAGAAAGAGAGAGAATGCATAATGGCCTGGCTCCTTCTAAACTCCCCAATAAGATAATACCTTCCCTTTCCCCATAAAAGAGGAGGATATGGAGAGGACCAGTGGAATGAAAACTAGAAGTGTTATTTCAATATTATTTTCTCCTAGGGCCAGAAGTTCCTTTTGGACAGCACAACCAGAGGGCAACAGGGATTCTTCCTATTAGGGAGAAGCTAATGGCTGGTTGAATGTGGCAGTTAAGGGAGAAGAAAGTCTGAAAAATAATTCCCTAGTCTCTTGTATAAACAAACAGATAGGTACTAGTGCTTTTAGATGCAGAACACTTAAAAGAGCTACTTTTGGAAAATAGAGTGAGATTTCCCCATTGGTTTGGCAAGTTAGAGTCAAGATGCCTTTGGAATAAAGGCGAATAAAGATGAATGTGCAGTTGAAAGTATAGTTGTGGGCCTCATAGAAGGCTAGCAGAAAAGTTGATTTGTATTTATTAGCGTATTTCTGGTAAGTGAAGTTGTGTAGAACAGTTGAAATCATCTAGGGAGAGTTTGACATGAAAAGAGAACCTAGAACTAAGTTTTGGAAAACTCCATCATGTACTGGTCAGATAGAGCAGAAAGAATTGGGAAAGTTGAGAAGAGGTGGAAATGTCTGGGGTAGGAGGATATCAGGAGACCAGTTTCCTGGAATCAAGACTAGAGCATGTTTCAAGCAGGAAGGAATATGTTGAATACCATAGAGAAGCCAGGTAAGCAGAGCTAAACTAATTATATTTGATAACATAGAAGTCATTAGTGACATTACAAGACCTGTTTCATGGGATTTGTGGTGAGGCAAGGAGCTAATGAAACAGAGAGAAAGACAACAATAGAAGTAGTACCAGTGAATTAAAAATGCAGAAAGAGGTAGCTTATAGGAGAAAAAGAGTTGAAGGAGATTTTTTTCTTTTTAGAGGAAAGGGAGCTTGAGGATGTTTAAATGTTGATGGCAAGGAGGTCACAGGAGAAAAAAAAAGGTTGAAGACAAAAAGACAAAGAGACGGGGAAATTCATAAGGTTAGGTTCTTTAAAAAGCTGGACTTTTAGAGGATTCATAGAACAGGTGGAGGGATTATCTGTTCAAATAAAGAGACCATCTATTTCTCATTGTGGAAGGATACAATATCCATCAATGCACAGACTGTGTAGGATATCCATTGGGAAGGCTTCAATTTTCTGTGTGGAGTAGAAGGATAAGGTCATTAACTGAAAAGGATTCAGTGCAAGGGGAGGGGTAGGGGAATGGGGAAACTAAGGACTTAAGGGGAGTACAGAGTTGAGCACACTTCTTTTTAATGAATGGAAAACAAAAGGGTCCTCACAGTATTGCTAGATGGTATTGGGGTCTCGGTGTTTGTGTGTGCAGGAGAGGGTATTACTGAAGGAGAGATAGGCAAATGATGCATTGGATCCTAAATGCAAATCACTGGGATGATGAGCCTAATGGAAACTAGTGGTAAGTCTAGACTAAGGCCGCTTCCAACTCTTGCTTGTTTCCAAGAAGAGAACAAAATCAGTAAAATAATCTTCCGTGTAGGTACTTCAGAAGGATTCGATGACTACAACTGTAACAGCCAAGTTCTTGTCTTTATTTTCCCTCAAGGCCAGACAGTATTTCCAGTTGTGTTCTGCTACAAAGAGCCAAGGACGGCTTTGTAGAGTGAGGATTGCTACCCTGGTTTTCTCCCCCAGCTGCCTGGTGATAACAGCCTGGAGTATTTTCTTACAGTCATATGACTGGTAACTACAATTCAGAATAAGACTCCCGATAGGAATTTGTGCCATCTAATTAGGAAAGGTCATTGCACTAATCCTGAGCTGGCATGGGGATGGAGAGAGATGCATTGGCAAGGTGAATTTTGTCATGTGGCATGCAAGGGCATGTGGCAAGTCAGTGGTCCCCAAATGCTCTAAGATAAGAGTCTATAATTTTTTGGTCATGTTGAGATATATGGGGAGGGACACACACTAAAAATCACAATGAGGTTAACTGCATATTTAAGAGTAAGCCCCCAAGCATTCCCTAGCCATGAAGAATTCCAGAATGTCATAGGCAGCCTTGCTATATTACATTCCTTTTCATCTCTGCGTGGTGAGACTTTTTGTGTGTGTGCCTTGGCAACCCCGCAGCTACCCTGTGAAGCACGTTGCATTGGGAACATTTATCACATTATGTGCTGAGGAAAATAAAAGAAATGGGAGTTGGCTGAACTAAGCAAAGTAAAGCAGGGATTGTTGATCAAGGAGTTTAATTGCTAACTCTCAGATAATACCCATGTGGCAAACACATTTGTCACTGGATTAAAATATTAGGTGTGTTTCTCTTTGGATGTGTTTTAAAGAAAATTAGGAGTTGTCTTAATATGTTGTCAGGAAACACACTTAGCGATAGCATAAATCAACACTTCTGGTAGAAAATCAGAGTGCATTTGAATTAATATTAATTCCCATGCTTTCAAAATGTCCAATATTTAGAAGTGATGTAAGCTCATTTTATATTATTAGGTTTAAAAACAATTTACTTTTGAGTAATTGACTCGCAGTAATAATGGTTGAAGGCATTACTGCTTGGTCATTGTAATAATAATAATAATTCTTACTATAGCTACTGTTTATTACTGACTTTGTGCTAAGTACTTTGCAAGCATTATTATACCACTTAAGCCATACAACAACCATATGAGCTGGTACTGTTAGTTTATGAAATTTATTTTACAGATATCTGCTTAGCTGGAACAGAAACCAGGCACTACTAAGTGGCAGGGCTGGAATTCACACCAAGATATATATGTCTTGGTCATTTTGTCTCTAGGCTTTGCTCTGTTATGACATTTATTCTCTGACCTTACTGACCATGCCTCAGTTTTCTCTGTATAAAGTAAGAATAATTGATACCATCCATCTCATTAGGATTTAAAGATTAAATGAGACAATACCTGTAAAGCTCATAACAGTGCTGATTACATAGACAACATTCAAGTGAATTTTAGTTACTATCATGACTGCTCCTGAACACATTAAATTATATATATTAGAAATTTTTACTACTTTTGTTGTTTTCCTGAAAATCAGTCCACTTGCCCTTGAACTACGTTTCTTGTAGTAGCTTGACCAAGAACTGACTTACCCACAACCTCCTAATTGTCTTCAACATCTCATATCAGCTAGCTGGTGCACAGGGGCACAATGTATAAAAATAGAATAAAGCAAAGCCTAAATGTCCCATAGAGAAAATACATTCATAGCTACAGTTTTGTAGCAATGTACTCTTTTCAGCTAAATAATCAAAATCTGTGAAGAGGAAAAAAGGTTTTTAGCAACAGGTTCTTTGAGAACAATATGGTTCATTAAAACCACAGCTTTCTGAAGTAGGGCAGCAAAATCAGGACCAACGTAGGAAAATTCATGAAGGTCCATTGGTATGAGAATTTCCAAGATGGGAGGTCATCCTCCTGGTCTTTGCTTTCCCGTATTTTCAGGAGGTTGCCATTTTAAATCTCAAGTGGGAATACTACTCAACAACAAAAAGGAAAGAACTATTGATGCCTGCTATGATGTGGATAGTTTTAAAATAATTATATCCACACTTGAAGACAGAAATTCAAGATCAGCCTGGGCAACATAGTGAGACCTTGTTTCTGCAAAAAATTGAAAAATTAGCTGGGTGTGGTGGTACAAATCTGTAGTCCTTGCTACTTAGGAAGCTGAGACAGGAGGATGGCTTAAGCCAGGGAGTTCAAGGCTACAGTGACCTCTGATTATGCCATTGCACTCCAGCCTGGGCAACAGAGCAAGAGTCCATTAAAAAAAAATAATAATATATATATATATATATATATCTCCAGTGAAAAAAAAATCCAGACAGAAACACAACATTATGTACAATTCCATTCATTTAAAAGTCTAGAAAAATGAAAATAAATCTATAGTGACTCAAAGTAGATCGAATGAGCACCTAGAAATGGGATGAGGAAGCATTACTAAGGGGGACAAAAAGATTTTTGGAAGGCAGTGGTTTCACAAGTATAAACTTATGTCAAAATTTAGCCAATTGTACACTTCAAATATGTATTATTTATTGTACTTCAATTATACCTCAATAAAGTTGTTTTAAAAAATCTCATAGACTACTTTCGAAGATTTTTTAAAGTTGTAACTTTTATTATCTTTTCCTTAATATCTATTGTCAATTATTATTCTTTTCTTTAAGACTATTTTGGGTATTATACCTTGCACTTCTACACTGATGTTTGAAATAGCTATCAGGTTTCAATTATATATACATGGCTGCACATTCACCCCCACCCTACTCAAATATACATGCTAACCCTTTGAGATTTTGATCAGTTGCACTGAAACTGTACATGAATTTGGAAAAAAAAGACATCTTTATGATATTGTGTCTTCTGAACCATGAATATAGTATATCTTTATTTATTGAGGTCTCTACTGTCTTTCAAGTATGTTACAATTTTCTCCATAGAGGTCTTATACATTTCTAAGTATTTATAATTTTATTACTATTAGAATAATTTTTTAAAAAAATTAATGATTTTAACTGCTGATTGTTTGTAAAAACTGAAATTGATTTTTCTATATTCATTTATAAATCCAGTAACCTCTTATTAATTATTTTATATTCTGTTGATTCTGTTTAGATTATCTATATAGGCAATAATAGCTTCTCAGGGTATTGAAAGTATTTATGTGTACTGTCTTTCTGATTCTCATAACTTTTGTTTCTTTCTTTTGCCTTACTGTTTTGGCTAGGTTCACCAGTACAATGATAAATAGAAATGTGATAGTTTGTTGTCTTACTCTCATTCCTTGTCTGAAAGAAATTGATTTAATTACTTCATCATTAAGTGTGAGTGTATTTAGTAGGAAATATTTTAAAATGCAGATTCACTTTTTAAAAAAAGTTATAGAACTATTAATGTTCTGTTTCTTTATTAGAAAATTTTGCTGTTACATTTTTCTATAATTTATTTTAAAATTTATTGGCAGAAAGTTGGTTGTGATATTCTTTTATTATCTTGGAAATCTCTGCAGCCTTTTAAAGAAATTATGTCCCCTGTTTTATTCCTAATTTTGCTTATCATATCATTATTTTTCTTCAGTTGGTAAACTTTGCCAGTGTTCTATTAGTAAGTGTTTTCAAGGAACCAACACTTTTGGAGGTGGGGATGGGAGGGGATGAGTTCTCTTTCTGTTGCCCAGGCTGATCTTAAATTCCTGGGCTCAAGTGATCTTTCTGCCTTGGCCTCTGCAGTAGCTGGGATTACAATCACATACCACTGTGTCCAGTGGAACAAAAAATTTTGTTTGTAGAATATTAAAATTTTATGTATCCTAAATCTGTACGAATATTTTCTATCATCTCTCCTATTTCTGTGGATAAACTCTGTGCTCCGAGCTAAGTGTAACCCTTTTATTTGTGCATTAAATTTTATTCCTTTCTCCTGCTCAAAACTATTGTCAAACAGTACTTCTCTCTGCATTATCATATTCCCCTCTTGTTTTTGGAATATTTCCTTTAGCATAGAAAAAATATTATTCTGTCTACCGTATTACAACAATAACAACAAACAACCTTCTCTCCAACCCTACTTCTTCTCCTAGCTGTTGCCTTATTTCTTTTTTCCTCTATAGCATAACTCTTTTAAAAAGTTGTCTGTACTTGCTGTTTTGAATGTATCCCCTCATTTCTTTGAACCTACTCTAGTCAGGCTTCTACACTAGTCACTGTTCTGAAATGCCTTTACTCCTGGTCACCACTTTGCTAAAATCCAGTTGTCATTTCTTGGCCCTTTTTGGGCTTGCCTGATCAGCAGCATGTGACACACAGCTGCTTATTCTCCCTTTAGAAACATGTTTCTTTCCATGGCTTCCCGGACATCGCCTTCACCTGTTATCCCTACTGTATTTCTGGCCACTGACTCTCAATCTCTTTTTTATAGTTCCTTCTCATATCATTCATACCTATAATTTGAAATGTCTCCTTGCTTCATGCTTGAACTTCTTTTCTGTATCTATGCCAATTTTTGGTGATGTCATCCAGTATCAGGGCTCTAAGTACCATCAGTATATGGATAGTATTTAGAGCCATTAGGATATATATCCAAATTTATATCTCCAACTTACATCTTTCTGCAGCACACCACTTGTAGCTCACCAATGACACGGCAGCCTTAAACCTCTAATATGACTGGTGGACCAACTGGTACTTAGGGTTCCTAGAAGTCAAGCCAGTGCCTAATAGTTCCTAAAAGATCTGGGCTTTTGTTTTTTCCCATAGCACAATCAAACTAATAAATGGCTACAAGTCCTTTTGAAGAAGGCTTGAAGGAAAGTTTATAGCATATATATGGGGTAATGTATCAGTCTCTATCCTCAAATGAACCTAACCCCTCCCCTTCAGTCAAGGGGTTCCAGGCTTACATATGAAAACTAGGTGGGAGGCTATGACAATAATTGTGTCAACTAATATTTGGTTTCTAGCAGACCTGAACTTTTTCTTATAGATCAAGTAACATTTTAAGTAAACTGTCTGTGTATTTCATTTCTAGATACACTGTAATCAATTTATCACCTAAAGATATCTGCAGGTGATATAATATGGCAGTAAAAATATACCAGTTACCAGTTGATTCTTTTTGCCTGTTATGGTCACAAAGACAATGTGAACACATTACCAGTTCATTCCTTCTACCATGATGGACAGAAGGAATAAGCTGGTGATATGTCCGCACTGTCTTTGTCAGTTAAGTTCTGATATGTCACTTGGCCTCTGCAAATCTGCAACTGCAGGATCCAACTGAAATCAGGAAGTCCACTTAATGACAGCATCTCCCACTTTTTTTTTTTTTTTTGAGACAGAGTCTCGCTCTGTCACCCGGGCTGGAGTGCAGTGGCCGGATCTCAGCTGACTGCAAGCTCCGCCTCCCGGGTTTATGCCTATCTCTTGCCTCAGCCTCCCGAGTAGCTGGGACTGCAGGCTCCCGCCACCTCGCCCGGCTAGTTTTTTGTATTTTTTAGTAGAGACGGGGTTTCACCGTGTTGGCCAGGATGGTCTTGATCTCCTGACCTCGTGATCCGCCCACCTCGGCCTCCCAAAGATCTCCCACTTTCATAACTAGCTTACGCAGAACAGCAACCAGAGAGCTTTCTTAAGATTTTGGTTTTGTCCTTACCAATATAAAGGGAGTGTCCTTTGAGCTCTTCAGTGAATGTAGCTGGGTGAAGAGTGTTGAGAGGAGGGAATGAAGGCCACACATGATAAATCCACTCCATCATTCTTACCTTCCTAAGCCTTTAGATCTGCTCTTCCACATTTTACTCGGGATGTTACAGCATCTTAGTCTCATTAAACATAGATTGTCAAAGAGTCCAAGTGTCGTTCAACCAAAGTAAACTGTTAGAGCCATTTCCAGCTAACATATTAAATACAAAAACACTCATAAGTGCTTCATCAATACATTTGACCCTTTTCTGAATTATTTTGCAGCCTGCTTGGTCTAACACCCTTAGAATCCATTCACAGTGTTCCTCATTTTCACTCTGTGAGTGTTCCTCATTTTCACTCTGTGAGTGTTCCAGTGCACTTAGAGAATCCTCTCCACACTGCAGTCTTTGTTGTTATCTTTGTTCCCATAGTGCTGAAGAGCAGCAGCTGCTCAGTCTCCCCAGGATCTGCGTCACTTGGCATTTCATCACAATCAATCCCAAGTGATACTTGATTAATCATAAGCCAGTGCATGATTAATCCATTTCTCATTGGCAAGTAGCTAGACATTCAGGCAAGCCGAAGAAATGACCAAATTAAGCCTCAATTACTGTGTATGATGGTCATCTATCTCCTAATATGAAAATATATATCAGAGTCCATCAAAAATAAAAAGCACATCAGTTTTTTAAAGAGAAATGATTTAACTTATGGAATTATTAACTATGTCTAAATATATTACTTATATAAAATAAAAAGACAAAAAACAAAAGAGAACGTGAAGGTGCGTGGAGGTAGCAACTGCAGGAAGCAGCCACCATTGCTATGACTGGGGGAACAAAGCATGGAAACTGGAAATTGTAAAGCCTAGAAGCTGGAAGGAGGGACCCGTAGTATTGAAACTAAGAATTCTGATGAGGGGGCTCTGCTTAGCTGATGGTGATGGGTGATGAGGTTAGCTCTACAAGTATTGGAAAAATTGAAAACTGGATGCAACTTCTGTTACAGGAAGTAACTGCTGTTACCAAGATAAATGCACTGCTAGGGGAATGCTCATAGGAACAGGAACAGGTAGGAAGCAAACAATTTGCAGTACTTTGGTGCTCATGCTTATTTTGCAATCAAACTACATTTTGAAAAGTTATAGCACAGAAAACTATTATTAGGGCAAAATAAAGATTAAATACTGAAAAACAAGTGAAAATAGCATGTGCCCAACTTGTATAGACAAGAGTAGTAGAAGATGTTCCCTTTCCATCCTTCTCACTTTGTGTGCATATGCAAACGCAAAACATTTGTATGTATGTGGATGTATCCAAGCAAAACATTTGGAGTTCATACAAATTAGGGACATAATTTAAATTTATTTCCATTCCTTGACTAGAAATGTTCATGTCAAAGAAATTTGTGAGTGTATAATGTCAAAATATCACTTTTTATTGTATATTTAGTTAATTTTGAGGGAAAAAACCTGATAAAAGGTTGTCTAAAATGTGATATAACTTCAAGAGTTGCTAAACAAAGTTATTGTGTAAGTGTTCACATGAGTTTTAGGTGTGGCTGTGAGAAGAAAGAAGTAAAGTTGCCTATATTTTCAGACTACATGGTTGTTTATGTAGAAAACCTTAAGGAAAAATCCATAATATTAGTGGCTAATATGAATTTGGCAAAGTTGCAGGATAGCTCTCTGGTGTATACACAGAAATAAATTGTATTTCAATCTATGAGCAATAAGCAATTGGAAATTGAGTCACATAAATAGTATGATTTATAATAGTCTAAAAATAATAAATACTTTGGGATGAATTTACAAAATATGCCAGTCCTATATGCTTTAAACTGAAAAATATTAAAGAACATCTACATAAAGGGAGAGATATCATATCTTATGAATGAATTATTAGTCATCAGAGAAAGGTAAAATCAAACTACAACTAGATACTATACAGGTACAGTATAATGACTGAAATAAAAGATACTGATAATACCAAGTGTTGGTGAGGATATGGAATACTGAAATTCTCATATATTGCTGGTGAGAATCACAATGGCACAGCCACTTTGGTTAGCAGTTTGGCAGTTTCTTATAAAGTTAAACATGTACCCACCATATGATCCAGCAATCCCAGTCCTATGTGTCCAAAGAAATAGAAACGTATGTCCACAGAATAAATTGTACAGGAATATTCAGAGAAACTTCACCCATGATAGCCAAAACCTGAAGACAAACCAAATGTCCTCAAAAGCATTATGCTAGTAAAAGCCAAACAAAGAAGACTGTATGATTCTATTTATATGAAATTCTGGAAAAGGCAATGATGCAGTGATAGAAAACGGATCTAGGGTTTTGAGGTCTGGAGTTTGGGGGAGAGGTTTAACTGGGAAGGAGAAAGAAAACTTTTTTTATGTAGTGGAAATATTCTTATCATGATTGTGTGGTTTTTTTTTGTTTTGTTTTGTTTTTTTGAGACAGGGTCTTAATCTTGCCCAGGCTATAGTACAGTGGCACAGTCTCAGCTCACTGCAAGCTTGAACTTCTGGGCTCCCGTGATCCTCCTGCCTCAGGCTCCTAGGCAGCTGGGACTACAGGCATGCACCACCACACCCAGCTAATTTTAAAATTTTTCATAAAGATGGGATCTTGCTATGTTGACCAGGCTGGTCTCAAACTCCTGGCCTCAAGTGATCCTCCTGCCTTAGCCTCCCAAAATGCTGGGATTATAGACATGAGCCACTGTGCCTGACCAGATTGTATGGTATTTATACAACTGTGGAGATTTATCCAAACTCATCAAATTGCTCACTTAAAACTGGTGAATCCTATAGTATGAATCTTATAGTACATAAAATTATAACTCAAAGAAGCTGATTGTTAAAAATTTACAAAAGAAAACTCAATTGTCTTTCATAAAAGTGAGAGTAATTTATACTTTGACTAAGAGCGCAGCCTCATGTCTCTGGTCCCTTTCTGAGGAGGCAAAGTCAGAAGGCAAAATGAACAAGAATACGACTCAAAATTGTCCTTAGCTTAGGGGAAATATAAACACAAGGTATAATTTCTTGGGATCATTCACCAAGGGAGCAAGACTATCTTAAAGCATGATTTTTTGTTTTGTTTTTGAAACATGTCTCAGACTCTTTATTAAAAACTCTTTATTAAAAATATCACCTTAGGTTTTGTTTCACTTGATATTTTGTCATTGGGTGTCAAGGTTAACATCATGTGTTAGTGAATATGAAGATATTCTGTGTGTTGTGTCACTGGGGAGAGTATACTCTCTAACACAAAAAATGCCCTATGTTCTGTTGCTTCAATATGCACGTCAGAAATGACAAAAGCTACCTTGTTTTATTTTGTTATTATTATAAAGTTTGGGGAAACCTTTCAGTCTACAGTATAATCTTTTAGAGAAATGCCTATTTTTTTTAAAAGATAACTGGCATGTGCTTAACTGTATGTACCATGCTAGGACTTTATGTCTCATTCTAATTTAATTAAAATTAATTATGGCCTTATCCAGAGTGTAGGTGTTATCCCTTCTTTTATCTTTTTCTTTTCTTTTATTGGATGAGCCACTGAGGCTAAGGAAGGCTGGGTGACTTGTTCAAGCTCACAAAGCCAGCAAGTGGTAGAGCTCGCAAGGGATATAAGCAGGATGTGGGAGTCTGGTTTCAAAGTCCATATTCTTTTTATCCCAGCCATCCTTCCTTCAAAATAAAAAAGTGAAGGATAAAGGGCAGAGATGAACAGTAAGGTAGTGCTCTGGGGAACAGTAAAATCTGTGGGTTTCAGAACATAGACCTGCTCCTTACAATAAGAAAACCTAGGAGTTCTGAGACGTGGCCCCAAGCGTTCCAAGTGCCAAGAAAAGCCAGTGTTTGTGCAGTGCAAATTAAATCGGGATCTCTGAGGATAGACCAAGGATTGCTATATATGTATTTATATGTAGATAAATGTATGTGTCTCTGTATATATGTACGCACACACTGTGTTAGTCTGCTCAGACTGCTATAACAAAATGCCATACACTAGGTGGCTTAAACAACATACATTATTTCTCACAATTCTGGAGACCGGGAAGTCCAAGATCAAGGTGCCAGAAGATTCAGTTCCTGGTGAGGGGCCCTTTCCTGGCTTGTAGACAGCTCCCTTCTTTCTGTGTCCTCATATGACACGCAAAGAGAGACAGAGAGACAGAGAGCTCTGGTCTCTCTTTCTCTTCTGATAAGGACACTAATCCCACTATGAGGTCTCAACCCTTGAGACCTCATCTAAACCTAATAACCTCTCAGAGGCCACCTCCAAATACCACTGCACTGGGGGTTAATGCTTCAACATATTTACTTTGGAGATACAGATATTTCATTCACAACACACACATGCACAGATGTACACACCCCCCTAGGTGATTCTCATGTGCAGCAGTTTTGAGAACCATGGCTTTAGAACAGTTTCTCCCAAGCTTTCGTGTGCCTCAGAGTCACCTGGAGATCTTGCTAATAGACAGATTGATGGCCACCACACCTAGAGTTTCTGACTCTCTAGGTATGGGGTGGGGCTCTAGAATTTGAATTTCTAACAAATCACCAGGTGATGCTTAAGCTGCTGGCTCACTTGGAGAATTACCATTTTAGAACTTGCTAATAACTTCTGACATATACATCCTAGGGAAGATTCCCATGTGTAGTAGAAGTTATATAGGTTTGACATTAAAGAGACAGACTTAGCCTGGAGGTAAAGATCTGGAAGTCAAGAGTACATTTATAGCTATGGTATCTACTGGGCATCCAACAGTTTTGTAAATTAAAAACAGAAAATAATTGGAGAAAATGCAAGCAAGCATAGCTTAAAAAGCAGTTTAAGAGGAAGAGGAGGAAGGAGGTCTCAGGAGGACACTGCAAAAAGCAATAGAAAATGCTGCCTTACGAAGAATACATGGTATGCCAGAAATCTTAGGTAGAACAAATAATGTTCACTGTTTTTGTGAAACTATAAAAGTAGATTCAACTTGTCTGTATTTCCTAAACCACAGAGGGAATCGAGTGTATAAAAGGAGAAATTTTTGCCTTTAAAGTCACGATGACATTCCAGTGCAAGGTGACGGAAACATCACACTTGAATTTCATGTTTCCTTTGATAAATTTTCTTTGAACACTGGGGCCCAGGCTAATGTAGTTCCACTGTATAACACTACCTCTGTAAGAAAAGCTGACTTGTGCTGGATGTTTTTTAAAAAACGATAAGCGTATCATTATCATGGAAGACTATAGTGATCTAGAACTAAAGGATCAAATGAGAACAAAAAAAGGGAAGGGAGAACAAATGAGAACAAAAAAAGGGATAATTGTTCTGGAATCAAGAGTTCCTGTTCTCTTGCTAGAATTAGGTTAAAAAAGTTTTTAAAACTATTATAAGGAGTTTCAATTGTGTTTTACAAAGCTAAGTTGGCAAGACACATTTTGCTTTATTTTCATTAAATAAAATTAAATTTGATTCCAAGTTCCAATACCACTGATATGGTGGCAAATTCCCTCTGAGTTATTATTGGGTCTCCTTCTCTATTACAAATGTCATGCAAGGAATCTTTAGCAAAGTAGGCTTTTCTGGGTTTTGGGCTCTATTCTGGTTGCTGCTAAGAAGACCATGACCCTTAAAAGTCCACAGGTGCTGTTGCACTTTCCCACGCAACTCTTGGGGCCTGGGAATCTTAATCAAGGCCTTCGAACCAAGTCTAGACTCAACTTGCCCATCATGAAGCCATCACCAGCCCTCCTTCCTCTCCACACCAAATTCAAACTTTTGTTTTAGGTTTTTCAATATAACCCGACCCAAGGCAATGGCCAAAGGAAGTGGATGGGCATGACCTCATAATAATACACATGGGCCACCAGGTTCTTTCACGAGACAAGAACTTATAGTGCATCTTAATCAGGGGCTGTGCCAACATCCTAGGAGATGATTATGATCAGACAAAAGGTTTTGTACAACTATACAGAGGCTCATTTTAAAAATCACTATTGGCTGTGTGCAGTGGCTCACACCTGTAATCCCAGCACTTTGGGAGGCTGAGGCAGGTGGATTGTTTGAGTCCAGGAGTATGAGACTATCCTGAGCAATATGGCTAAATCCTGTCTCTGCAAAAAATACAAAAATAAGCTGGGCATGGTGGTTTATGCCTATAGTCCCAGTTACTGGAGAGGCTGAGCTGGGAGGATCATTTGAGCCCGGGAGATCGAGGCTACAGTGAGCCTTAATTGTGCCACTGCACTCCAGCCTAGGTAACCGAGCAAGATGCTGTCTCAAAAAATAATAAAATAAAATAAAATAATGAAATAAATAAAAAGCACTATTTGCAGTGTGTGGTGCGGACACACTTTCTACTCCCCACCCAGAAACACACACTTTAAGAATCACTGTGGTAACAGCTTCTATTATCTATAGGAGTACAGCATTTTTCTAGTGTGACAGAAAACCACAGCTCTAAGACAGACGGTGGAATATGCAAACCCCTATGAGATAATTTTAAGTGAGAAGAAACCTTCTACCCAAAAGTAGGCACAAAAATGTGCAGTAGCAACCAAAGGTGAGGAAGAATTTCTGGCTTACAGAACAGCCTTAGAAAAAATTTTAAAACCTCAGGTACTTTTTAAAGATGTCCCAGTAAAACTTATATATAGAACTTCTGCTTCTGGGAAGATGCAGGAGCTGTATTTTTCCCTATTCTTTCAACTCAGCACAACTAAAACCAAAAAACGGAATTCTAAAACCTGTTAAAAAAAAATCCATAGGAAGATAAGACAAACGAAACAGAACAATAGAAAACAACAACAACAACAAAAATCAGAGTAGATGTCTAATTTATTTTGTTATTGTTGCATGTGCTTTTGGTATCATATTTATCTATGGAATTATTGTCTGATCCAAGGTCATGAAGATTTACACCTATGATTTCCTCTAAGTGCTTTATCATTTAGGCTCTTACATTTAAGTCTTTCTTGGATCCATTTTTAATTAATTTTTGTGTACGGTGTGAGGGAGGGGTCCAACGCTTGCCATATTTTTGGAAAATCAATTGGCCATAAATATAAGGACTTATTTCAGGATTTTAAATCCTATTCCACCTATGCTGGTAATGTTAGGTAAGACCTACACTGTCTTAATTACCGTAGCTTTGTAAGTTTTGAAATTGGGAAATGTGAGTCCTCCAATTTTGTTGAGAGTTTTGACTATTCTGCAACCCTTGCCTTTCCATATGTGTTTTACAATTAGCTTTCAATTTCTGCAAAGAAGTCAACTGGTATTTTGATAGGAATTGCATTGAATCTGCAGATCAATTTTGGAATTATTGCCATGTAACAATATTAAATGTTCTGAGCCATGAGCCTGAAACGTTTTTCCATTGAGTTATGTCTTTAACTTTTTTCAATAATTTTTGTGGTTTTCAGTACATGAGTTTTACACTTCCTTTGATAAGGTTATTTGTATTTTGTTCTTTTTGATGGAATTTTAAGTCAAATTATTTTCTTGGTTTCATTTTTGGCTTGTTCATTACTACTATATGGAAATATAATTAATATTTGCATTTTTATGTGGTATCTTGGAAACTTGCTGAACTAATTGACTAGTTTTAATAGTTTTTAGCAGATTCCTAGAGGATTTTCTATATATAAGATCATGTCATCTGAAAATAGAGATAGCTTTACTCCTTCCTTTTCAACGTGGATGCCTTTTATTTAATTTTGTTGCCTATTTTCCCTGGCTAGAATTGCTAATACAATGTTGAATAAAAATGACAAGAGCAGACATCTCTGTTTTGTTTCTGATATTCACTATTAAATGTGATGCTAACTGTGAGTTTAATATGCGACCTTTTGTATCTATTTTTTGACACCAAAGGGATCATACCAAGCTTACTAATTTTTAGCCTGATTTTCCCCCAGTATACCACAAACATTTTTCCATGCTATTAAACAGTATTTTCTACATCACTTTAATCACTGGCTACATGCCAGTCTATTGTATGTGACCACCCTTTAAAATTAATTTTCTTTGTTTTTCTAAGTTTGGTAACTCCAAAAATTATTCCATAAACCCATGTAGTTATAGCCATAGTTTTTTACTTAGGTTCATATCTGAGAAGTAGCATATCTGAGTCAAAAGGCATGTGATAGATTTTCAATTTCAATTTAATTTAATTTTTATTCTGCTTATTTTGTTTCTCTAACTGAATTGTCAGCTTCTTTAGGGCAGAACCTGAATTTTACTTTTGGGTATCTTCCACAGGACCTACACAGGGCCATTCACCTGAAGGTGCTTAGGGAAAATATTTAAAGGACAGAATTTTTTTTTTTTTGGCAACAAATTATTTATTCTTAAACATCCCTCATTATATCTAAGATATTCCAACTGTTCTTTTTTGTGCTTTTATGATATAAAATCACACACACACACACACCTTTAGATAAAATTAAACATTTTTGATATACTTTATCTAATTTTATTTTATAGTTATTATTTCTGTAAGTGTCTGATTATCAAAGATATTTCATCTTTCTCTTTCTGCTTTTTATTCAAGATAGAGAAGTATATATCAGGAACTTGGCCCTTAAGGATACATTCTTTAAAGATGAGGGGGTTTGGCAAATAAATAAAGTTAGTAAAAATTTTAGCTGCTTTTACACTAATAGCCTGACTGAGTTAATATCTTCATCTTGTCTAAACAATCATCATAGGTAGTAACAATAAAATTTTGCAGCTAAATACACACAAATTGAGAAATTGGGTATGTTTAGTAGGCAGTTTGCAGAGGCAGGAGACATCAGGAACAAGACCAGTTAAAGAATGACAGGGGAGGAGACATGTGAAGTATGACAGGACTCAAAAGAAAATTCATGGAGATCTGTGCCAGGTGGAACAAACAGGAAAAGATAATGCCTATTAAATGTGAAGAATCTACTAAGCTTTTGTCCTATGAGAGTTTACTATATGATACATTGCTATTTGTGTATTACTGTGCTAAAGAACAAATGACATTTTGTTTAAAAAAAGAGCGAAATCTTTCTCATACTGGACTCTGACTTTAAAGTTGTGTTTCAAGGAAATCTGTTAGAGCTGTTTCTAGATGTGCTATTTCAAAGCCGGGGACTTTATGTATATACACAATTTATCTCTTAGCATATATTAACGAGATAACCCTCTTTTATGAAATTTCACTCAACTGTTAGCAAAGTCCATGCCTTTTAAAGTTCAGAGATTTCAGAGTTTATCATGACATCTACATCTGTATCTCCAGCTCCCTAGCAAGGACTATAAACATGCAAAAGATTAGCTCATTTGTTAATTTTTATTGAGATGCAAAACGGTAATACTGTGTTGGATGTAGTGCTTGGAGTCCTTGTTCTTGGATATTTTAGATTTCAAGTAGTGAGATAAAAATATAATTAAAAAAGGTTATAGTGATATAGTACAAATATCTATTATGCAGCCTTATATATCCAAACTGCTTAAGACCAAGACAAAACCAAAACTTTGAATATCTATATAATCTGTGGGGATGTTTTCGAGGAGCTACAGGCACAGTGACTAGAGGGGTCAGATAAAGTAAGAATATGTTATGTTGTGCAAGGAGCCAAAGATTCTGAATGAGATGGGGGCTTGAAAGGAAAGCATGAAGTGGTCAGACATGATTTCAGATGCCCCCTTTTCCCCCATCAAATTATAAAACAGGAGTTATATTAATTTCCTCAGTTCAAGAGAAAGAGAGGAAGATTTTAGGAGATGCTTGGTCTGTATATATACTGGGTAGGGGAACGGTTTTGTATTATTTTGTGATATGATAAGTTAGGTGCAGCCACAGGAAGATAGAGGACAAGCTCGGGGGAAATTCTTTTTTATTATGCTCACAGGTCCTAGAGATTAGTAGTATGATATGCCACATAAAGCCACATGGGTAAAACACCAGGGTGGTAAGGAGGCAGAAAACAGGAGCAATGGGAGTCCTTAGACCACAGCCTTACGTTTCCAAGGGAAAGGGAGGGCAGGGCAGAGCCAACAGTTTAGGATTGACTCCTTTGAATAATTTCGGTGGGCTCTGAACTACAGGAGCAGTCCCTAGTTACCTAGCACCTGGCCCTGGCATGATTAAGACAGAAGAATGTTGCCTCCTAGAGAGTATGGGCCAGATAGAGAAGATGTGGCTCTGAACTGCTTAGTTCGTATGTCAAAGACATGCTCCCAGCTGGGTCCTTTGTTATATCCCTGAGTTGGGTAGCCCAGAAAGAAGCAGCCTCTTCTCAACCCAAAATTTTTTTAAGATGTCAAAACATCATAATATACAGAAAATTTAAAATCCTTACAGTATAGGAACATAATGAAAAAAAATGCTAAAAGCTATAGATCAGCAGGAGCAGTGGAACACTCAAAAGAGTTCATCCTCCTCCTCCAGGGGCATGGTGCTATCTTTGTTTGGATCCTGACACCATCTGCATGTAAGGCTGGGAAGGGACATGCCAAAGCTCCATGAACTAGAAGGGCTGGTCTTTCTTCTTAGAGCTCCCAAGATGGCGGCAAGCCTTTTGTTCTCTGACCTGGGGTTCTTGGCCTCACGGATTCCAAGGAATGGAATCTTGGGCCATGCAGTGAGTATTATAGCTCTATTGGAGGCTGTGGGTCACAGAAGAGAACCGTGGAACCCAGCGACTAGCATTCAGCTCGATTAGCACAGAACCTGTGCGCTTAGCGGTGCAGGAACAATGGCGAGACTGTCTCCCAATCGGGAGCGTCAGTGGGCGCCTGGCTGGATCAGAAGAGCAGCGACCTCCCTGCTGGCTGGATCCAGAGGGATGGAAGTTAGCGGCGGATCTGCGACGGCAGCGATCGGCAGTGGTGGACGGCCAGCAAAAGCTCAGCTTGAGCCAGAACAAACACGGACCAGAAGAGCATGCAGTTGCAAGATTTATTAGAGTGAAAACAGAGCTCCCATACAGCTGGAGGGGACCCAAAGGGGGTTGCCACTCCCAGCTCCAATGCCTGGGTTTATATATCCTGATCATTGTCCGTCCTTCTGTGCTCTCAGGGATAGATGATTGACTATTTCTTTACCTCCTGCTTTTAGCCTAATTGGTATGATTGATCAGGTGTGAGCTGAGTTATAAGCCCCTTTTTTAAAGGTGAGTGCAGTCATCTTCCCCAGCTAGGCTTAGGAAATCTTAGTCGGCCTTGGAAATCCAGCTAGTCCTGTCTCTCAAGGGGATCCAGGATGCTGAGAAAGATGCTATTAATCAACTATATGTGTGTCATTTCCATTGTGACCTCAATTGTTCAATTCACAAAGTCTCCCTCTTTATTTCCGTGGCTGCTATTCTAGTAGGATTATTTTCTACCCATGCTTGGGCCACCACACTAGACCCCTATGTGGTAACCCTTCCAGGGCCTGCCCTCTTACCACTGATGATTAATCTTTTTACATCAATGATCAATCTTGGCAAACCTCACTTTCGGCTTTGGCTGACTCTGCCTCCTTGAAGTTCAAGTTCATGCTTTACTAACATTGGGGTTCAGCAAATGATACCCAAAAGTATGATGCTTTGGCCTGCAGGACACTTTGAATTAAAAGAAATTGAAAGACCTTATAAGCTGCCTCAGAACCATGGACTTCAAATCTCTTGTTCCTCTCCCTGCCTAATGCAGGGAGGGGCTTTCTCCCTGGAATTTCCTTACCTGATGGGGGAAATTTTATCCAAAAGAAATGCAATTGTCTTAAACACCCTCCTTAAGAATCTCATTAAAAATTCAGGAAAGATTAGTCATCACCACACCCAGACAGACTTTTCATCTATTCTTCTGAAGGCAGCTCTAAGAGATTAACCAAGAGACTTTATCTGTATGGTAGGACAACCTTTGTTTGCAATGCGGTTCTGTCCCTCCTCATTCTGTAATTTGTAGGTTCCATTAAGGTTCCTAAGAGAATCATTTACAAACTATTGTCTTCTTTTGGGGCCTATTCATTTCCCCTGAAAATCATTAAATACTCCTCACAATTGTCTACATCCCCTATTTCCCTCTCCACCGTGAAGAGGGTATTTAAGACTCCACAATCTATCCCTTTTTTGAGTCTCATTTTGTGTGGCTTCTGTGCTTTGGCATGTTAATACATGTGTATGCCTTTTCTCCTGTTAATCTGTCCGTTGGTTCATTTCAGCAGTCTGGAACCTTCAGAGGGGGAGGAAAAATACTTTTCGCCCCTAGATAAATAATTCTTCAAACTCTTTCATGAATTGTTACGATCCTTATTTCATACAGTTCCGTTACAGTAGGTAGCTAATGAGGCATGAACAGGGCAGGAGAGGGCTCCCCATACCTCGCCAGGAATTCAGGCGACCATTAGGTGATGGTCAGGCAGTTGTCACAGTGTCGTGCTAAAATAACAACTGGTAACAGCTGGTGCCAAGGAAGGGCAGTGTCCCAATAGAAACACCTGAAACTGGTGATCAGTAGCTTCCTGATAAGATCTCAGGAGTTGGGTGAGTGGGCCCAAGCATGCACATTAAGAGGCAACATGGTGGAGTTTAACTGGTAGATGAACTTGCAGGGACATTCGGCAGGTAAGGGAAGAATACCTCAAGTGAGCCTGTGTACAACTCCAGTAAACACACTGCACATGCTCACCTCCCAAGGGCTGGCAGGCCACTGCACATGCAGACAGCCCACCCCAGGGGAAGAATCAGGGGAGAAGGGATGCCAGACCCCAGAAGTATGCCAACATAGAAAACCTCAAGTTAAAAGGTCAAACAGTGCACTTGTTTGTGCACTGCACAGTCACCTGCTTGAGCCCTCTACCAAGTGTACTTCACTTCCTTGCATTCCTGCTCGAAAACTTTTTAATAAACTTTCACTCCTGCTGTAAAAACTTGCCTCAGTCTCTCCTTCTGTCTTATGCCCCTCAGTCGAATTCTTTCTTCTGAAGAGGCAAGAATTGAGGTTGCCACAGACCCACACAGATTCATTGCTGGTAACATACTTTAGTGCCATGTCTCAGATACATTCTGTCGCTCACAGTTCTTTTATTTTTTATTTTTTTATTTTTATTATTTATTTTATTTTATTTTTATTTTTTTTGAGACAGAGTCTCACTCTGTCACCCAGGCTGGAGTGCAGTGGCGCGATCTTGGCTCACTGCAACCTCCGCCTCCCGTGTTCAAGTGATTCTCCTGTTTCAGCCTCCCAAATATCTGAGACTAAAAGCACACACCACCATGCCCAGCTAATTTTTATATTTTTAGTAGAGACGGAGTTTCTCCATGTTGTCCAGAATGGTCTCAATCTCCTGACCTCATGATCTGCCTGTCTCGGCCTCCGAAAGCGCTGGGATTACAGGCGTGAGCCACCACGACCAGTCTAATAGTTCTTTTATCAGATCTTTAGACCTTGCCTCACCTAGGTCAGAATTTTTAGTTTTGCTTCTGTGCTTTTGCTCAGCTGTTTTCTTAGCCCTATTTCCCTTGAATTAGATTCTACTTATTATTCAGGGCCCAGTCTAAATTCTATATTTAAAAAATCAATTTTAAAAAACATTAAAAAATGATTCTGATTCTGGGGACAGATTATACATTCTATTTTTAACTGGAAACCTTTGGCTACATACTTCAGCTTGTGACTGCTTTTTTTTTTTTTTCCTCTTTGTTAGTGTGGGGAAGACAAAAATAATTTTCTCTCTACCCTTCTGAGTTCTTAGTTGGAATGAGTTCCTGTAACAAAAGACAGATTAACAAGGAAAAAGCCCGTAGAAAGTTGTTAGAGTGTATACCTCATTTATACATGGGTGATACCCAGGGAAAATAAGTCAATCTTAAAGAAGTGGCTTTGAGTTCTGGCTGAAATACCATCTTTAACTGAAACAAAGAAAGGAGCATATTGAGGGAGGCTGTAAGGAGGAGATGATCAGGAAAAGCTTGGTAAACAAGGGCAAGGTTTGTTACACAGATTTTTATTGGTGCCTTCTCTGTTGACATTAGTTTCTAGTAATTTAAAGTCATCTTTCTTTTCTTGGTATGGAGAGAGAGATACCCTTACACATGGAGATTTCCTTTATAGATATATATATTCTTTACAAAAGAGAAACTTCTACTCTGTTTTCAGAACTTCTCAAAATAAGTTTCTCAAAATAATCAGCACAAAATATTTTGAGAGCACTGCTTTGGGATAGCATATTTAGGTCACCGATAGTCATCTTTTGGAGTGATATACCCTAGTCTCTCATTCCAGGAATAAGTCTATTAACTAGGATTCTGAGAAGGAATTGATCTCATTTAACATTCTGTTAAATCCAGTATTTCATATATTTCCATTCTGCTTTCCTAATTGTATTGTAAACATTTTGACAATGGTAGCCACTGGGCACCAAGCAGTAACCCATAGTACATGCTTGTTGACAGAGGAAGCCATATTGAATAAGATAAAATAAGATAAAATGTCACAACCATGTAATGTACAGGGAAATGATCAGGAATTGAATGGCACTAGTCAGACAGTTTCTAAACAAGGTAATATAGTTTTGCAAAGGTTTTTGTTTCTTTGTTTTTCAAAGGCTTAGAATGCCAGCAACAGGAAAGAAAAATTCCAGATGTTATGTGGCCCACTGTGTTGTTTGCTGCAAACATCCTAGGGAAACTGGAACCTGGAATATTTGATGAGCCCTCCAACTATGGCATGTTAACCTGGAGTGTGGTGTATTTTCTTTTATTTCTCAGAATCCCTGTAATTATTAATAGTGGAAATCATCCAAGGGCAAAGAATGTGTGGTCCTTCTGACGAGGGACCAGGTTCCATAAATAAAAGAGCTTACTAATTATCATCTCTTCCATCTCGAGTCCATTTCTGCCACCCAAAGCAGTGAAGCACTTCATTAAAAAACATTACTATTTTATTTAAAATGCTAAATTAATTTAGTATTCCTTTTAATTTCCCAGGAGACTTCGAAGAGATTACAGAACCATCTGTGTATGCCCAGAAGTGGTAATAATAATACTAGGAGAACCTGCCTCAGTCTTGGTGGCCTTTTCTCTTTCAAAAGTGGCCCAAATGGAACCATTGCTTTTACTGATTAGTTATAGTTGCTTTCTTTCAAACTGATAAGAAAGGAGACTATACTTTCAATACTCTTTTAGGACATAGGTGTGTCAAAAATGAGCTATACTGAAGAGAACAGTTCATGAAGACTGTTTAATGGGGTTATTCAGTAATCACAGTTCATGAAAAAGTTGAGCAGGTTCATTCTTAGCTTGTTTTTATTCACTGAGTATCCTCTGGTAGCTTAGTGAAGCGCCTGAACCACTTGTGTGCCTGTTATAAACGTGTTGTTTCTCAGCTCCAAGCCAACCTTTCTAAACTCCATGTTGTGATGGTGGGGCTAGGACTTTGTAAACTACATTTCAGCATGGCCAGCTGGCCCCTGCTAGGTTCTACCAAAAGGGGACACTACAGGAAGATGGCAAGGCTGGAAAAGGGAGAAGGAATTTTCTTCTTCCTGTTTGTTTTGCACGGTCTTCCCACTGTGCAGTACTTCACATTTGCAGCAGCAATACCTTCCCATAACAACAGCTGAAGTCATTTGTTGTTTTTGTTTTTTCAACCCTTGCAGAGTTGGGTTATCCTGAAACTGCCTTCGCAAAAATTATAACTGAGTCAAATATTACAGTGAAAGATACCTGACCTAACTGACTCCATCTTACTTCTAACCTCCATGCTGTCCTTGTTCATTGAGGGTGGGTCAAACTTATTTTGGGAGAAACTTCGTTTATAGTTTACCTTTGAAGCAAAGATAATAACAGCTCCTTTCCCAAAACAAACCCCTTTCCTGCCTGGGAACTATATCATCTTTACAGGACTAACAAATTTGCCACAAGATTGGAAATTACAGTTTAGGAGTCAGGTAGCCAGAGGCTGCAAGATTCGGAACCTCCTCAGATTGCTTCTAGGGATAACGTCACTGTTGTAAAACTTAAGATCAGTGCTTGAGATATTTTTGCAGACCTTGTTCAGTACTTGACATCACATGACTGCAAAGCTGAAAATAGTTACTATCAGTAATATAGTAAAATATTTGCTAACAGTACTTTGTTTCAAAGTTTACTGAACAATAACTCAGTGTTCTAGTCTTGCCTTGTTAGTTAACATGTTTATACTGAGCTAATTTTTTAAATATTAAATTCTTTCCATTCAAATAACTGATATAGTTTCTGTCTCCTGCTTGGCCCCTGACTGATATAGAAATTGATTCCACAAGTGATCTCAGGTAACAGACACTCCAAAATGGGATTTGAAAATTGGTTTCTTCATGTTCTTGGGTTTGAACACAATGCTGAAATTATATACTAGTAATCTATGGCATGTAGTAGCAACTCATTCAATCAAATTACCACTATTAGTGATTGTGATGGAGTGCCTACTAAGGCAACTGCCTAAGAAGCTGCTGAACATGACCATTATGGCAGTAACAACAATTATAAGAACTCTGATGTGGAATGGATTTTCTGATAGCACTGAATCTCTTATAAAAAGAAAATGACAAACTCATAGACTCAGAGAGCTTCTACTCCTCCCCTAAAAGAATATTTTATTTCCACAGGGCTAATGTATTAGTTCAGTTTCATGCTGCTAATAAAGACATACCCAAGACTGAGTAATTTATAAAGGAAAGAGGTTTAATGAACTCACAGTTCCACATGGATGGGGAGGCCTCACAATCATGGCAGAAGGCAAAGGAGAAGCAAAGCATGTCTTACATGGTGGCAGGCAAGAGAGCTTGTGTAGGGGAACTCCCCTTTATAAATCCATCAGATCTCATGAGACTTATTCACTATCAAGAGAACACTATGGGCAAGGCCTGCTCTCAGGATTCAATTACCTCCCACCAGGCCCCTCCCACAACATGTGAGAATTATGGGAGCTACAATTCAAGATGAGATTTGGGTGGGGACCGCCAAACCGTATCAGCTAACAATGCTAAAAATCAAACACAAAATTTAATTGGGCAGGTTAATTATAACAAAAGTAAATTTATACCTTTTCCAAATGCCTCATGTCTGATCTGAGGAAAAAATTCATCCCTATCAGTCTGCTGAGATGTATCAACCTCTTTTCTGACTATTGCTTTAGATGCATAAAATAAAATGAAATATATAGAAATAGAAAACAAAATATGAAACAAATCATATTGGAATATAGTAACCAAATGTTTAAAAAATGTTATTTAATGGTTTAAAGAACAATATCTAGTGGTAAGTCTTATAAGGGAAATACATTTGAATATTTTTGACATATCTGTACCAACTGTAATTTAATATGAAATATCTATGATTTCTATTATTGACAAAGTCATGGGTAATGATAATACAAATGCTCCTCGACTTACGATGGGGTTATGTCCCAATAAACCCATAATAATTTGAATATCTTAAGTTTAAGATGCATTTTATATGCCAGACTACAGAACACCATAGCTTAGTGTAGCCTACCTTAAACATGCTGTGAATACTTACATTAGCCTACAGTTGGGCAAAATCATCTGGGAACATAGTACACTGTAGGGAATCAGTTGGTTACCCTTATGATCGTGTGGCTGACTGGAATCTGAGGCTTACTACCGCTGCTCAAAATCATGACAGAGTATCATACTATGGATTGCTAGCCTGGGGAAAAAAATCAAAATTCAAAATTTGAAGTATAGTTAACACTGAATGCAAATTGCTTTTGCACCGTTGGAAATTTGAAAAATCACAAGTCTGGTATAAGTAAAATCCTAAGTCTGGGACCCTATAGTACAGATTGATTATTTGCCAATATTTTTATTATTGAAAAAAAATCTTAAATTTCAGTTAAGTGTTAATAAAACAAGGATTTTTTTTTTAGTCTTTAAGTTTACTCATCTTCTGAATTATATTCATGTACCCCGATTTAATAATTCCTGTTTTAGCAGTATAGGTATTCTTGAGAAGTTAACTAAATTAGTCAAAGTTAATTCGAGAAGCACCAAGGTTGGAGGATTCCTTTAGTCTTCTTTTAAGTCTTTCTACTTAAAACTCACCCTTATATCTTGGTTTCTTACCTCAGTGATCTCTTCATCTAGGAGACTGGATAAAGTACATCTATGTGCATCTATATTGTTCCCCAGGACTTTTGCTATCAAAGCACTTATGATACTTTACTATTAAAGTACTTTAGAGTACTGTACATTCCCCATCAAAGGGAATGTGACACTGCCCATTTGTCTTTATGTATTCTCTCCACTCAACTATAAGCTGACTCCTATTACAGATCATGTCTTGCTTGTTCTTGTTATGTCTAGTACAGGGCCTGCTCAATCTATATTTGTGAATAAACAAGTGAATGAATAAAGGAACTTCAAGGTGGAAATAATGTTTTCTCTTATTCATGGCCAAAGGCCTTGACTAGGTATTTTATAAACATGTGGCCATGAGTGGAGATAGAAGAGAGACTGTGATCAATGTGCCAATACAAATCTGCCCATGCTTGGAACCTACTGACAGTGATGCAGTAGATTTACCACTTACTGAAGTGGGCACTCTTGGTGTCCTACCCAGTGTTTCTTCCGTTTTTTTCTTACAAATACACTTATAATTTGTTTTTCAATATCAGTATGGCATGCAAATACATCAGGGGAGACTGAATGCCCCCTTAGCCGTGGGAGTGGAGATGAGTCTTGATTAGCTCTCTAATCACAGTATTGCCATTGAAAGAACATGTTTGGTTTAGGCATGGGCATGTGATACAAGTATGGAGAATGAAGTGTGGTGGCAAGTGTGCTGAAGGGTTTCTAGGAAAGGATAAAAGGACATGCATGGGAGGCAACATTCCTGTTTTCCTCCCTTTCAAAATGGTTATGAGGAGACGATGCCTAGAACTGATGTAACCACGGTGTGATGATGAGAGGAGCAGCTGACTGTCTGAGAATGGCATTGTGGAAAAATCGAAAGAAAGTAGGTCATTTGATGTCATTGAGATATTGTATTCACTGCTGTACTTGCTATATGACAGCCAGTGTCTTTGTTGTTTAAGCCAGTTTTTGATCGGCTTTTTTTTTTTTTTGTTACTAACATCTCAAAGTGTCATATCTGCCTGAGTTTTATAAGTGAGGGGCAGCTTCTCTAATAGCCATGCACAGATGTGATAGGGAATTCATTCTGCTGAGATTTTGATACTTCAGAGTAACAGAAGTCTGCCACAGTATGCAGGGATTCTTTTAGAGTTACAAAACTCTAGCAGACTAATTTAGAAAGTGGGTAGGGTGCCGGCAACTTCTGAAGCTCACCAAGTAAGAACATTTAAGTCTGGGTGATAAGCACATAAGCATTTGTAGGTGAACTAACCCCAAACACCCTTTTCAAACCAAAATATGCAATGGAAAGGCATTCTTCTGCAGCATGTTATGTGTTACCATGTTATGAAACAGGCTTTGACATTTGGATGTCTACCACTTGGTGAGTGGTTAGTTATAAAATGCTATTGGTTCAACAGATTATACTTCTGGAATAAAGCCTGGACTTCTGGGATCTCTTTAGTGGCTGGTTTATTTGTATTTCCAAGGCCATTTTTCCAATAAGCCAACACAATCAAATTACATGCAGCTTTGAAGACATTCTACCTTACAGTTTGACATTTTAATTAGGACTTTAAAGAGATAATAATCACAGCCCACAACTTCCCTAATGTTACCTAGAAATGGGCAGTTAATTAGGATCCCAGAAAAACCACTGCATACATTTCTTTTTAATTGTTTTTCCAAACTTCCATCACCACATCTCTTGGCTTCAACTCAGACCAAATCAAACAAACAGCAGGGAAATGTTTGATCTCTCTGGCCTTCAAAAATTCTAAGGGTGCAAATAATTCAGTTTGTGTCTACCATCTAAAAATGTATGTTTACCCCAACATAAGACATTTTTCTTTCATTTCAGGATTGCTTTTGAAAGGAAAACCATGCTAGTTCATTTCATTAGATTATTCTCTATGAAAGTTATTAAGATCTTGTTCATCGGATCCCTTTGATTCTTATATCTAGATTTCGTTTTTCTTTATCTTTTCTAGGGTAGCATTATGAATGGGTGGACCCACTAAAGCATGTTTTAATGCTCTCTGACTGCATTTAAATTCCTTCTAAGGGAATTTTTATAAGGTGGAAGGAAAAATGAGTCCATTTATTATTGAGAAACAAAGGGGCCCAGAGTGTCATAGCAATTCAAGGAATGAATTCTGTACTTTTGGGCGGGTTATGTGTAACAGGATGCTCTCTGTCTCACCAAGTCTTGTCCCTCCCTATCCCTTGGGTCAATATACAAGAATGGAAATGTGGTAAATGTCTGAGTTGTTTGTCTAATGCTCTGATGTGTTTGGACACATTTAGGAGGGAGACGTGACTGTGGCTTCTCAGAAAGTGTATAAGGAGTGTTTCTGCCACTTTGTCATGCTGCCAGGCAAGTACCTTTAGAGTCACTTTTGAACCTGATTACATGTACCTCGGTCTTCAGTTGGATGATCGGTTATGGCATTTATCTCAGTTTCTGAGTCCAGATATTACAAAGTTTCTTTAGTTAAGTAGTTGGGCTACTGGTGGTTAATGTGAAGGATATCCTAAGCTTGCAACTTCATTGATGACTTCATTTTCCTCATCATGCTAAATGGATTAACATCAGTCTTGTTTGTTGATAGAGGCAGCTATACTGTGAAGTAAATGAACCTCAAGCTTTAAGCCTCCTCACTTGCATGGGTCCCTTCCAAGTCTCAAAAGGAGCTCTTGAGGTGCATTGATGTGATCATATGTTCTTGTAAAATTCAAAACGTGAAATACTAGCAATCGGTTAGAAACACTGTGTATTTTCACAACCACTTTTGCATCCATAATTTTGAACTCTTTTTCTTAGAGAGGGGAATTCCCAAATTGCATAACTGTTAAGCCCAGCAAACCTGGATTTGTCTCTGCTTCTTATATAGGTAATATACTTTATTTAAGATTGTTGGTTCTTGGTTAGAAGAGTGTGATGTGCCCAGATAGTTACAGGGTCACTTTTCAAGGTATCTGTCTAGGCAAAGGAATGTCCCTGAAGTAGGAAGAGTTTGTTTGGCATGTTCTTATTTTCCTGTCTACTTGTTTCCCTGAGATTTCTCCAAATTTGGTATATTTCTCTGATTTTAAAGGCTTAAATGAGTTAAGATATGTGTAGCATTTAGAACAGTGGATGCACATGGTAAGTTTTCAGTGAATGCTAGCTGTTATTATTATATTTGTTTTCTCCAAATCTTGCAGTCTTGTGTGTCTTTTTCTAGCTAATAACTTTATTTCGAGAACCAAGTTCAGTTATTATCATCTTGAGAAATGCCCCATTTCCCAGATGTATCACTTGGGTTTTTTTTCTACTATTAAAAATATTTCTGGCATTATTTTCAAACATCTTGAAGAATAATCTAATAAAATTTTCTACAATGGACCACTGAAAGCTGATGGTGGCTGAATAGAGTGACCCAAGATGCCATAGTGAAAGATCATAGGGTTTAAATGCTGGGTCCACCACATCCCATCTAGGTGACCACCCTCATTTCACTTCCTTTTTCTTAGAAAAAAAGAGATAATACTTTATAAGAATGTTTTAGATACATACAGGGAATCACAATATCTAAAACAGCCTAGACACCGAATAATAGCTATCATTATTGTAATCAGGCCGTTCTTGATAACTGTGCATCTGAACCCCAAGAAAGGTATCTTTAATAGAGAAATTCAGAAGATGATTTTCTGTCAGTTGGGGAGATATTCAGAGGCATGATGATGTGTCTAATGTTTCTTAAATCTGATGTAATTAAAATGTCTACGCCTATGAACAGCTTTGTGTTTTCTAAGATATAGTAAGGAAAGCAATGGTAAAATAATAGTCTAGCATACTTAGAAATACTGGTAACTCATAGGTCACTTTATAGGATCTTACAGGAATTGAATTAGAATTCTAAATCTAGCTAATGGGATTTGAAGCCTATTAGAATTTGATAAAAATATAATCAGAAATAAAATCTGAATTTATTTGCCTGATTGATCTAACTTTATACTAGATTTCTGTACAAATTGAAGTAATGATTGGTAGTGGTTAAAGATTTGTGACATAGCACTTCCAGGCAAATATAGTTAAGAATTAGTGAGAAAGAACTTGCAGGAAAATATGTTGCTCCAATCTCATTTGGATTTCATTCCAATCATCTTCACTCACAGTCAGGCACTTAAATTACTGATTTCTACCTTACCTGAAAAATGTAATAAAAATAGCTATAGTATTCCCTTAATGTGCTTGGATAAATTATTTTTTTATTATCGGTTTATTTGTTTTTATATGAAACTGTCTCTTAATCTCTTTGTCTAATAGGTCTAAAATTGACAAAACGTTCTTTTGAACTTGAAAATATCTGTAGTTTCAAGGGTGTTAGACCTAGTTGAGCATGTCTACACTAACACACATAAACGAAATGGAGAAATTGCTACATAAGAGTATATGGAGCTTTTAAAAACATAAATATATGTCAGATATAAAATATGTAAAATTATAGACTATGAACTTCTTAAGGGCAGTATCTAACAAAATGCCTAGAACATACAAATGCTCAATATGTATTTGTTAAATGAGTCAATTAAATCAATTGGTTTAAACAGAATTAAACGGAGTAGTTTGGACCTTATAGAAAAAACTCATGAAATATGTTGGAAAATGTGAATATTTGATCCTCTCAGAGGAGTATCAGAGATTTTAGGGTATAGAAAGGAATTTAGTGAACAGAAAGGCCAACTGCCCAATTTTACACCAGGGAGTTAGTTGGCCAATTTGATCTCATCCCCTTGACACTATAGATATCTTCAAGTTCAGAAGAATGTTTTATCAATTTGGGTCCCATTAGACAAAGAAATTAAGAGACAATCTATCCATTTCATGTAAATACAAAACAAAACAAGAATAACAAGTAGTTTATCCAAGTAAAATAACTTGTTTAAATAAGGGATGGAATCAGGAGATGGTAAGGAAAGCAAATTGAGGTTCACATGGAAACATTCCCATATATTGTATCTCCACGTAAATCAGTAACTGATAAGCAGAACTTCTGGGATAATATTGAGAAAATAAGTGCAATATCAGTGACAAGACTTGGTTTCTTCTAAAATTATTTGTGCTTACTTATAGTTACCAATTTTTTTTAGATTAACTCCCAAGGATTGCCCAGATAATTTTGTTAAAAGGAAAACCTATTGTATTGTGTATTGCCTAAATAAAAAAAAAAAAAAACCCATAATCATAGTTAAGAGTTACAAAAATGTCTATCTTTCAAAGATTTTCATTGTAATGAGGTTTGACATACATCATGCCTATAGTGAAAAGTGCAAATTTAGAAGAAGGTGAACAATGGAAAGTCAGTTTTATACAATTGACAAAACCTGAAGGACAACCACCCACATGGCTCTCATCACTGTCAAAATCCATTTAGCTGAAAGGGAAAGAAAGAGAACAAAACAAAAGAGCACCATGCTTTTGAGGTGGAGACATGCTGTGCTACAGGAATGCAGGGTTTCTAGACTGTATATGTCTGTGTTTGTGTGTGACATAGTCTTGACTCACTAGGTACCTGGGTCCTCCTCTGTTTGAGGAATTTGACTTTCTTAACCCTATGCAAAGCTACTTGCTGCAGATCACAACAAAGCTGGCTATGTGCCAGCTCAAATAACAGGTCAACTTTTTAAGTCCCAAAGGAAATTCAGCCAGATTCTTGAATTCCTTTGAGCAGCCCTCTGGACTGATGCTTCTTAGAGATCTTCTCATCAGTAGCAGTTATGAGGCTAGCAAAGTCTAAACTAGTTTCCATACGATATTATATAGCTTTGAAGAGCATGGGGAATGAACTACACTAGAGCTTGGGTTGATGATCTGTGGAAATGACATGGCACCCCAGAGTAAAATTGCATTATCTTAAAACAAGTGATAAACAATTCTGTCTGTTCTTGGTGGTGAGTATAAGATGGTAGGGAAAGTTACAAAATTTAGGCTCATCTAAAGCATTATCTGTGTTTTGCCAGCATAAGAACAATACTAAAGGGGGATTATAGCTACAGGTTGAAAATATTAGATTATTAATTTTGCATATTTCTTTTCAGTGCCCTCAAAAATGTTGGCAGATATACGACCATAGGCTGCCATCCTTGGAAGGAAGGAAGGAAAGAGGGAAGAAAGGAAGGAAGGAAGGAAGGAGAATGTACAGAGAAAATTGAATATGGACTCATAGATTCTTGGGCCTGGCTGAGCAAATGTTAGTTTTTCAGTGAAATAATTTCTATATTCTGGATCTAAATTGATCTGATGGCTCTGGAGCTAACATCTTTGGTTATCTTTTTTTTTTTTTTTTTAAAACAGAGTCTCTGTGTTGCCCAGGCTGGAGTGCAGTGCCGCAATCTCGGCTCACTGCAAGCTCCGCCTCCTGGGTTCACGCCATTCTCCGCCTCAGCCTCCTGAGTAGCTGGGACTACAGGCCCCCGCCACCATGCCCCCCTAATTTTTTGTATTTTTAGTAGAGATGGGGTTTCACTGTGTTAGCCAGGATGGTCTCGATCTCCTGACCTCGTGATCCACCTGCCTCCACCTCCCAAAGTGCTAGGATTACAGGCATGAGCCACCGTGCCCAGCCTTGGTTGTCTTTTTTGAAGGATCTTTAGAAATGTCTATTTGTGGGAGAGATATGAGGTTCACAATAATATTTGAAAACCAGTTAGGCATATCAAAAAAGAAATTTTATTAGAATATTCCCAGTCTTTTCAAAATGTAATCTTGTACCATTTTCCAAAATAGGAAACACTGACTAAATAAAGTGTTTCTCAAGCATGACTGGTATACCAAGTTTGAGGGTTAGTTACGACTTTTTGCCAAAACATCCATTTACTTTTCTAGCCTGGGGGAACTGGACTAGCAAATGGATGTCACTTTTATAAGCACCCAGTGCCATTTTAATCTACGCTAAATGAAAGAACTTAAAAGAAAAAGGAAACTTCCATTCACATAAAACCCTTTCTTGTTAATATCCCAGAGTTGCTTGTAATATGTGGGGTGGTAAGGAGGATGAAGAAATCTGTCTGGCACTTAGCTTTAGGTTGGACAAACCCCATTCACTCTATACTCAAGCTTATTTTGTTTACTACGTTTTTCTCTTCTTGAATTGTTAATGTCTTCAACATGCTCTTTGACCGGTGATCTCTGCTAGGAGTTCCTCTAGATATGTACAATAATTAGAAAGACAACACAATGTAGAAGCGTTGTGTGTTTCTTATCTGCATCTCATTTGCTTGTACTGACTTAGCCAGTCCATGATCAGAGGATATTATAATTTCCAACCACAAAGAATGTATTTTAATAACTCCTTTTTAAATTCTTCTCACTCAGTGAACGATTCAGAGGGAACATGCTCAGATTCAGGTGAAGAGAGTCACACCAAACACTTGCCAGACCACAAAAGCTTCAGGCTGCCTGGGCTCAAGGCTGATTTCAGTCACTTAAGAATTTGGGGATGAAAACGCTGCTGACAGTGAATTTGTAGAAATTCTGCACATGTCACAAGGGCAGGGATCATGTCTGTCACCCATTCAGTTGAAAAACAATTTAAGTTTACTTTAATGAGTTTCCATCTCTTTATCAGCATTGTTTAGATTGTTAGATTCTAATAATTTACAGACTCCAGCATTACGGTTTCTTTCCTTGGAGACATTGAAGTTCTGCCCTCGTAATCCCGCTTAGGGGAAGATGGTTCGCTCTGTCTTGCTTTTCTCTGTCTTGTACTTGGGTCTTCGTGTCCTAATTCAGATGCTTTCAAACACGAGCGTGCATCAGAATCGCTAGAAAGCTTGTTAAACTACGGGTTGTTGAGCTCCCTCAAGAGAGTTTCTGGTTCAGTAGGTCTGGGGTGAGACCTGAGAATTTGTTTTTCTAAATAGTTCCCAGGTATGGCTGATGCTGCTGGTCCTAGGTCCAGGCTCTGAGAACCAGCCGCCAACCTTCACACCCAGGACATTCCACTTTTCTTACAGATAATTTGTTTCTGTTCACATTTTACCCTTTGGAGATCATATTCCTTCTCCTCACTTTTACACATGATGCTAAATGTGCTAAATATGCTTCAGCCTTCCCATTTAACATAAAAGCATTAAAAATATCTAGCTTTCATCTCAGGTTATTCACCTGGGCATTGTAGTGATGCATCCACTTATCTAAGGATGGTTTGACATCCTTAGGTAAATGAACTACCACATCTACATTTTGAATCATGCAAACTCAAGCAGACACGGCTGAATCAAGGGTCGTAGAATACTGTTTTGGGATGCAAGTTTATTTTTGTTTCATGATGGAGTTCTCCACCCCACTGGTATAATTTTCTCATCCACATAGCCTCTAGCTATCAGTAAAGGTGTTCTCTGAATAGTTGTTTCAGAAAATAGAAGTGTTCATGTTTTCATACAGTGATGTATTTATTGTTTTAAAGATATTTTTGAATCAGTTATGCCTAGGTTGTTTGAGTGACCTCAAAGTGGGTCATCCAAGTTGGTCATCACCAATAGGCAAAAAGTATAAATATAACCCATGCTAAGTGTAAAACTAAATGCCAAGGAAGCAGTTTATCTTGTTAAATTCTGCCAAGGGCAAGTGACACAGCAGCTGCAGACCAGTTTGTAGAGGCCTGGGGGGCCATGCTGGCACTGGGAACCCTGGCTTTATCCCACCTGTGGAAAAAGCTCGCATGTGATCCGAGAGACAATTATAATGTGACTTAACACAGTAGCTGAGAGAGGCAGCTTCTTTTGCAACGTTCAGGACTAATTCAATGGATTTTCTTCTCCCTGCTCAGCGGCATTCGGCAGCTTCTCTGGTGACCAGCTACGTCATTTGGCAGCAGGCTAAACTGCTTGCAATTGCATAGAGCAAAGAGCATGCTGAACAGTGATGTTCCAGTTTAAAAGGACAGAGCTGCAAACAAAGGTAGGCTTTTATTTTGGGCAAGAGCCTTTTAACTGCACAGAGTCTCATGCCTGACCACGTGCCCTTCACCACTGCCATGTCCACAGCACTAAGCACATGTCCTCACTCCCTTGTTCTTGAATCCTGAGTGCAGAAACCTGATGTCAGCGTCTTCTCCTGAGTTTCCTATTTCTTTATGTCTTCATGTCCCACTTGCCTCTCTGCTTCTCTTCTTTACCCCTTTCAGCTCCTTCTTTTTGGGCCCATGTTTTATTCATATGATTATTTTTGACGGGTAGTTTGGTGCCTGAATCTAATATTCAGTGTTTTCTTTTGATGGGAGAAAATTCACAATACTACAACTTTACATGTAGAATACAGAGTCAGCCCAGCTATGCCTGCCCACAGTTCCAAGGGGAAGTAACTGCCTGCAGAGTATGATGCTACTTCTTCATTGCACTTGTCACAGTTAATAGTTCTATGTATTTGAGTGATTAATCATTTTCTGTCTTTCTTGGTAAACATAAGCCATTGTGAAAACAATGGCTACCTGCTTTGCCCACTATTGGATCCCTGGTGCCTGTCTGTGTATTCACAGTAACACTTGTTGGGGAAAGGAAGGAATATGCATCTCAGGTTTACCAGTTGAGTCATGGAAGTCCTGAGCTGGTCTTAAGTAAACTTTGGAAATGATGCATTGCTTTGGAAATAATTGTGCAGAAAAGCCCAGGATTTTATCAATGAGGTTTTATTATTATTTTTTTTATAGTTTATTTTGAGAGATTCAATTGATGGTATTTGTTGGGTATAGATAAACAATGTGTCACCCAATAAGGAGAAATAGTCACTATTATGAATTATACAAACCTTCTTCTATTCTAATAATGTGTTCCTGGAATATACAGATCACTAGAGCTTTATGTTAAGTATCTGAAAACTTTGGAAATATGGTCTGTATTTGTTTTCCAGGGTTCCTATAACAAAGTACCACAGACTGGGTGGGTTAAACAACATGAATTTATTGTCTCACAGTCTTGGAGACTGGAAGTGCAAGATCAAGGTGTCAGCAGGGCTGGTTCCTTTTGTGGGCTGTAAAGGAGAAATCCCTTCCATGCCTCTCTCCCACCTTCTGGTGGTTCCTGGCACTCTTTGGCATTCCTTGGCCTATAGAAACATCACTTTGACTGCTGCCTTCCCTTTTGCAATGGTGTTTTGCATGTGTCTGTGTCTTCTTGTGAGAACACCAGTCATATTGTATTGAGGCTGATCCTACTCCCGTATGACCTCATCTGAACTAATTACATCTACAACAACCCCATCCAAATTAGGTCACTTTCTGAGGTGCTGGGGGTTAGGATTTCAACATATAAATATTGGGCAAACACAGTCCAATCCATAACACGGACAAGTAAGCTATAACTGTTGAACAAAAGACTTGTCTGCTGCCAGAATCATTGCACCAGAACCACCTCCCTGTGTTTTCTGACACCTCTTTTCAGTGGCAGGATTTTGACCTTTTTCTGATGGAAGCATCAGGGTCATGACAATCTGGACTTGGCAATTAACTAATTTTACTAGTTGAACCTGTTTCAGAGAACTGCTGGCAGGTGCCATCCCAAGTGGCAGTTAGGGACATAATGTGGATGAAGCAGTCACTGCCTGAGATAGTATGAGAAGACTTCCAATGGCTACAGAAGGCACAAACACCCAACTCTTCCTCACTGGTACTTGCAAAGAAGTTCCCTCTGCCCCTCCAGTATATGAAGAAGGCAAAAGAAGTTTCTAGGGTAGTATCTGGTATTGGCTGCTCAAATTGTGACATTGATGAACACCATTGATCTGTTCAGATTGAGGAGTTCCTATGTAAAGAAAGGACTAAAGTGAGGAAATGTCCTGGAGACATATGACACAAATATTTTACTTCGCCATAGTAAAGGGGGAAAATAATGTTTGACTTTTGGCTGAATGTTCATGAGAAAGACCAATATTTAATCTTGTCTCTGGCTTGTTATCGAGAGAACGTGTGACATCACTTGCCTGTGGTTTCTAGGTGCTTAAAAAAGTAACTGGCTGAGAGACAAGGGCTTCCCGAATTGTGAAATTCAGAGAGAGAGTCAGTTGTCCCTGTTGATACAGCCTGTGCTCTAGGGTGCATCCATCAGCAGTGCAGACATTGCCCTTGTTTGGGGATCAATGAGACAGAGAGGTAGCTGAGCAAAGTTACAGCAAGAGAGCACCAGGGCAGATGCTTTGTTCCACAGGGAGCTTGTGACAGAGGTGGAACTTGAATGTAGATCTTTCGCCGAATGAGCCAGCATGCTCTTTAATGAAAAATTGCATTTGGTGAAGAGAATGAGGAAACAGGGTCAGGGAGAAAACCAAATGGGAAACAAAAAATGCAAGAGGAGAAGAAGTAACAAGCATGAGAATGGATGACAAAATCGGGCCCCGATTACTAATGTTATCCTAAACAAGTTACTTCCACAATGTGGGCCTTATCGTTTTTCGTGTGGAAACAAGGGTAATGGGAAAACTCATTTCTAAGGATATTTTAGGATAGTATTTCCATAGTATTTTCATTTGAAGTCAGTCTTGTATCTGGATTGTATACATCTTTATTTAGCTGGATCTGTCTTAATTTTTATGGATAAACTTTCATCTAATGTACTCTTGTCTTTTTATATATAATATTTAAAAAGTTATTTTACTTCTATGGTTTTGGGTGTCAGTATCATAAAACAACCTAAAACTTTTATGCACAAAATGGCTAAAATTTAAAAAATAATAATTTTGCCATGTTTCGGAAACTAAAGACCTTAACAAGATTAGCCTCAATGACATAAAACAAAATAGAACTCCCTCCTCCTAACAAAACCAACAAAATCAATGTGTTCTAAAGCAAGACCCCTTGTACTTTAAATAAGATCCTGCCTCCAGTTCTTCAGACTCTACTCCCAAGGATGATTAGCTGTAACTAAATAAGCATATGAGGAGAGAAGAGGTTCCTATGAAAGATGGGCTTCAAGACACATGCTATGGATTCAGATCCCTCAGATGGCATTTGGAGAGGGCAGTGGACTGACTGTTTACGTCCTCCCAGGATTCATATGTTGAAATCCTGGCCCCTAAGGTGGTAGCATTGGGAGGTACTACCTGTAGGAAGTAATTCCATTATGAGGACTGAGATCTCCTAAATGGAATTAGTGCCCTTATAAAAGAGACCACAGAGAGCTAGTTCACCCTTCCACCATGTGAGGACAGAGCAATAAGGCACCTCCTATGAGCCAGGAAACAGACACCAAATATGTCAGTGCCTTGACCTTTGACTCCCCAGCCTCCAGATCTATAAGAAATAAATGTTTGTTGGCTGGGCGCAGTGGCGAACACCTGTAATCTCAGCACTTTGGGAGGCTGAGGCGGGTGGATCACCCAGGTTAGGAGTTCAAGACTAGTCTGGCCAACATGGTGAAACCCCCGTCTCTACTAAAAGTACAAAAAATTAGCCAGGCATGGTGGTGGTCACCTGTAATCCCAGCTACTCAGGAGGCTGAGGCAGAAGAATAGCTTGAACCCCGGAGGCAGAGGTTGCTGTGAGCCTAGATCATGCCACTGCACTCCAGCCTGGGCAACAAGAGCAAAACTCTGTCTCAGAAAAAAAAAAAAAGAAATGTTTTTTGTATATAAGGCACCCAGTTTATGGTATCTTGTAATAGCAGCCCAAAAGGACTAAGACACTGTATTTTGCAATGCTGTGTTAATTGAGCATATTGAGATGGTGGGAGGCCATGCTGGATAGTGGTTAAGAGGCTCGTTAGAGTCCAGTGGTTGTTTCTAAGTACTGGTTTCACCACATACAACTATGTTACTCTCAACAAGTTATTTAACCCTCCTGTTTCAATTTCCTCATCTGTAACCTGGCGATGGCTTTCGGTGCATACTTGGATTTTCTTTTGTGTGTGAGGATTAAAGGAAAGAAATGTAAAGTGCTGAGTAGAGTGGCACATAGTAAATGCTTAATAAATATTAGGTAATAATTATCACTCTACTTGTTATGATGTCATCCCTCATAAAGAAACTGATTTCATTACAATAATGGATTTAGAATCTAATGACTTTTCATCAGTGTGGAATATATTTCTTCTTAATTTATGACTGAACACAAGGTTCCAAGTATGCCAGAACCTCACATTACCCTATAGATCCAGATCTGAAGAGCAGGAAAACACCCCTGATGTGATGCTTGGGTGTGGCAGTTCTGCTATTATAGGAGCACCCAGTTCATTACAAGTTTGAACAACATGTTCCTCGCTCTGGGCAGAAAACACTAAGCCAGGAAATGTCTGTTTTGTAAGAAGACAATTCAGACTTGTTTTTCAGGGCCTTCCATAATCTCAAACTTCTCAGCTGTAGAAGCAATAGCAGCAGAAGGAATTATTGAACGTGGCATCTACATATGATGAGAGAATAAAAAGGGAAAAAGAAAACCCAACAGTTTGCAATCTCGGGGTGAGTAAATAGAAACCTGGTAAGGAAAAGGGAACAGAAAAGACGTGAAAACCAATGCAAATGAATATAAAGCATGTATTCCTAGCTATATGGAAACATAGAAATAACTTTAAAAGGGTATCTCATTTGAACAAATGCCTGGCGCCTCCTTGACCATCTCCCATAGTAGGGCATTCCATGTCTTTTTAAGCATCTCACTCCATGTCTAGGGACTAGCTGGTAATAGGAGAAAAAAATAGTTTCTTTATTCTAACCCTAGTTGGGATCCTGGCTCCATCACTTAACAGTTTTGAACTTTGGAGGTAAAATAAAAACAATGTATCAATGGACATCATAATAGTACCAATTTCATGGCGTTGTCGTAGGGATTAAATGAGATCATACATATAATTCTATAACACCATGCTTGGTTCATAACTAACACAAATTGAACTAATTAAGTATTCAATTGGCTTTATTATGATTATTGAGCAGGACTGTCTGCATTCTAATCCTGGCTCCAACATCCTAATCTGGAACAAGTGACTTTATTTCTCAGTACTTTATTGCCTACTCTATCAAATGGGGATTCTAGTAGGGTCTGTCTCATGAGGTTGATGAGAGAATTAGACAAGCTGATAAAGGTAAAGCTCTTAGAATAGAGCCTTGCATTTAGTGGGGGTCCATTCAATGTTAGTCATTGTTGATGAAAGGCTTCTTCCTGACCAATTGCTCCTTTTATCACTCTTCTTGCTCAATGAGTGCTCCTCCCAAGCAGTGCCCCGTGCCCTTTCTAGCTCTCTCTCTCTTTTGGAGGATGTAATTGAAGCCAAGATAGTGGGTTTAATCTTCCAGGGGCCATGAAGGATCCCTTTGCTCATGTGAGAGTAGATGAGATTAAATCTATTTCCAGGGTCAGCTAGAGGAACAAGCCACAGAGGTGGCCCAAGGGAAAGGTAGGTCAGTAGATTCAGTGTGGAATAGAAAGAACATGAAGTACTCTGAGACGTGGAAGCCCAGCATAGGGATGAGACAATGTGGTTTGTTTGGGAGCCTGGCAACGTGGCAGATAGTGCAAATGGCTCTGACCTGGGGAGCTTACTGTGCCAGGAGCCGCTTGCCTTTCATAAGCGTGAAATCCACTTAGGTAACCTTTGGTACATACCCTTCTGAATCCACAGCTTGTTCTTTACAAGTTTTTGGCAAAAAGTAGTGTTCACTGGTCACACCCATTCTATTCTATATTTATTCTCAGTGTGCAAGACTAATGAGATAATCATGCCCCAGGGCTTAACTGGTTGAAATCTGTAAATCTCCTAAAAGTGTAATTACCTATTCATAATCCTTCTTTCCCATATTGCGTAAATCTCATTAGTACATTTTTTTATTATTCATGTTATGGAAAAAATTGCTTTTTTGCCATTGAAAGAACAGTTGGCAGAGAGAGAGAACCAGGTGTTTTGTTTGAGCTGTTTGGTTTAATCTCTGTGATCAAAATTAACCCATTTATGCTGGAGGTTGCAAATTTTTTTGTATGTGAAAAATCAGACCTTGGCGATGACCTTGACCAGTAGGATATAAGTAACTCCCACAAGCTTAGCGTTGCAGTAATGGAACACTAGACATAAATGGGTTAAGGAGTGCACTCCACCCCCCAAGTGTAGGAGACTCCTTTAGTAGCCAGTCCTGTTCAGTGTTTTGTTTTTAGAGCAAGGACCCTCTCTCTAAAGGCCTGCAGGCACTGGTGTGAGATTATAATAACGTTGCAAAGCAAGGAATTTGCTGCTCTTAAAACTTATTTCAGAATGGTTCCTGGAAAGACATGGACTCATGCACCATCATAGCAATGGGAACCCCACAGGGAACAAAATTAACTCTGATGAAGCCTCTACAGAAAATCTCGTGGCCCTTTGCCTGACATATTTGTCTTGAGTGGGCAAGTAATTGCATAAATTTTATACATTTGTACATGAAGAATCACAGATGATTGGGGATTATAGAAAATATGTTTTATTTCTAGAATGTTTCTTGATTGATTTTTTTCTAGGCAGAGATGACATGAGCGTTAATGAGACTTTCATGACATTCCCAGTTTATTTAATTAGTTATTTGATTCATGACACATGGTACAGATTTATAACATATGAAATGATTCTGTAATTTTCTTTGATGTTTCCGAATTACTTGTGTGTGTGGTGGGGGGACAACACGGGGTACTGTCTAATACCAAATAAAATTGCTTGAAACAGTGGCCCCAAACTACCATCTGGGATGAGGAAGGGCCATGTTACCTATTCTGTGTGTGTGTGTGTTTGTGGCTATATGTGACCCCACGGTCCTTCCTACATATCTTCCATTTAAGGGAGTATAGTCAAAGAGTTCTGCTGGCGAAGCAGAAGATCAGAACTCTCCTGTCACTGTCTCTGACCCGTAAGCTAAGATATGTGGGCCGCTTAACTTCTTTGGGTCTCAGAACAGAGGGGGATAGGCTATACAACCTCTGAATTATACCTTATCTACCTGTGGACTGCAGCAAACTTTAGCATCAGCCTGGAGAGGACTCCTAGGGCCATTGCCTGTTTGGCCAAGCAGTCAATGGGGTAGAGAAGCAAGACCGTGGGGAGGGGAATTTCCTAAAGGGTGAAGAAGAAGAAGAGCTGGGATATGGAGCTAGGGTTAGGCCTTTGCTCTCTGAATATCCTCCCCTCTCCATTCTAAGGAGGAGAACTAAGACTAGAGAAGATGCCCTAATCGCTCCCTCCTCTATCTCATCTCAGCAACTCCAAGAAGGAGGACCAAAACTTCTTTTTTCTTTTCTTTTTTTGAGAAAAAATCTTGCTCTGTCACCCAGGCTGGAGTGCAGTGTCACGATCTTGGCTCACTGCAACCGCTGCCTCCTGGGTTCAAGCGATTCTCCTGCCTCAGCCTCCCGAGTAGCTGGGATTACAGCCGCATGCCACTGCCACACCTAGCTAATTTTTGTATTCTTAGTAGAGACGGGGTTTCGCCATGTTAGCCAGGCTGGTCTCAAACTCCTGACCTCAAATGATTCGCCCTCCTTTGCCTCCCAAAGTGCTGGGATTACAGGTGTGAGTTACCACACCGGTCCGAGGACAAAAGACTTACATAATTCCCTGTAGGAATCACTCTTTAAGGGTGTCACTCTAAGGGTTTTTCATGGTGAAGAATCAAATCTGTTTAGATTAAGTCTGAGTCTGCATTTTTTTCCTCATGTCATCTCTTAATATTTTAGACATATAGATAAAAAGTAGTTTCTCAAAGTTCCAAAATCTCCAAGTTTCCAAAATCCCGGAGTCTTGAAATCTAAATATTTGGATGAAAACTTAAAATTGCACTTTTCATTTGACTTCTTAGGTTTATAGACAGGACCTCTTTAGACCCAGACTTCATTTAGCCACGCATTAGTAGTGTTTAAGAAGTCTTAGGTGATCTCCAAAAAAACCTTTCCCTCATAACACTGTATATTTATGTATCTGAATGAGATTTAGACTTTCTACCTTAATATACTGTAACTACTGAATTAAATGTGCTGATCTCCTTAAAATACAGGCAGAAGGCTTCTGTATTTTCCATTCCTTTAATCCTTTTCCATTCCTTTTAAACCTATTGTCTCTGTAGGTAGCCCTCTTGGGTAAATTATTTGTTCAACAGCTCTAGGGCAGGTATTTCCCATGTGCTATGGACCACATGTAGAATTCAGGAAACACGTATGTGTCCTCATTTTTTTTTTAAATTTTATTTATTTATTTATTATCAGTGGAAGCACAGTTTGCTGTCTCTACAACTTTCAAATTGGGCACTATGAGCAGCTTCATCCAGCTTCTTGCCTGGAGATTTTTTCAATTATAGGTCTTGCATCTGACCCATATCCACCACAGACTCTAAAGAGATACAGACTAAGATCCACAAGTGGTTCTCTTAAAGCATCTTTCACTTGGCATGAAGTAAGGAGGGAGTAGCCCTCAACTTTTCCATTGCAGAGTAGGGGTAAGTGAAGAGTGAAATGCACAGAATTCTAGCAAATTCCTCCAAAGAAATTGTCTTTCCTTGCCTCTGTAACCTCTTTTACGCTCTTAAGGTTTGTGTTGGGCTAAGATTGCAAAACCAGTTTTTGCCCATCTCCTATGGAAGTGCTATATAGCTGGTGTGACACCTTGATTTGTGCATATACTTCATCAGCTTCCCTGAATGTCCACGATCTTCTTAAGAGTAGAGGCTTTGTTATGGACATTTGTACTTCTTATAATACCTAATGCAGTGTCCCATATAATAGGTGCTCAATGTATATTGGAGAATGAGTGAGTGAATAAAGGTAAGCTTCCTGCCTGTGTGAAGGAGAATGACTAGCTCCTGTTTAACTGTGCAACTGTGCACACTTTCAAGTTGCCCTCTTGCATTCTACTTCTCATGTAAGTACTGTTATTAAACTTCTAAATACTTAACAGAAAGCTTTTTTTTTTTTTTTTTTTTTTTTTGGCAGTGAACGAACTCCTTTTGTCTTCTGTCCCGTGAATATCCTAACCACTTTGTCACTTTGATCTAGGGGGCATTTCATCCTCAGAAATGCAAAGGAGTTGGCGACTGCACAAAATGTGTTCTATTTCCTATTGCCGTAAAAATCCATTGCTCTTGAGCCTTTGCCCGCCCCCTTTCATGGTAATGTGTAAGCCACTAAATTGCAGTTACTGGCTGTGGCCAGGGCCATCGAAAAATCGTGAATGCCATGTAGATTTGAGGCTTGCTCCACTAAAGAGTCCACAATGGCTTTACTGTAACTGGGTTAACTAGAACTTGGCAAACACCTATCCAAGGAGGGTGATACCAAGTCCCCTCCCCACTTCCAGGATGCTGGCCTGATCTTCTTGTATTTGTGCAACTGGCCCATCCAGAGACCCACTGAAGCCGGGAGGAGGGCCCTGGTGAGGGCGACTCTCTCTGGGTCAAGTTGTCCTTTTGCAGCTCTCTTTTCACACAGCTTCTCTTCCTGAAATGTGAAGTAGGTTAGAGGATAGCTTGTTTTATTTTGCTATTGAAATACAGCATTTGGGGTCATGCTCTGAATAATCTGTGCTTGTTAGAAATGACTGTCATCCTCTTGAAGCAATAACAAAGAACTACATTTAAATTAAATTCAGACAAGCAGGAGCCTCTCCACAAAATCAATGGAGCCAGGCATTTTTCAAAGAGAGACTTTGATTTTTTTTTACCTCTAATATTCCAGGGCATAAATCAGCAAAGATATCCCAGAATCGAAAAGGAGCTGGGCCATTGTTCATAATGCCTTAAAAGTATTTGATAATAGGTTTGGGGTGGGAGTGAAAAGGTAAGATAAAATATTGTATGCAATCATCTTTAATATCACTTATTTTTATATTTGGCAAACTTTATTCTTTCTCAATTTCCTTGTGTAAAATTTCAAGTATTGATTGTTTGAAAGATAGCTTCATTCATTTATTAAATTTATTAAATCTGTAAGACCTCAAGAGATTAAAGCCCTGTCAAATATAGTTTTCAAAATGTTAATTTGCATAAATGTATTCATACACACATACCAAATGTAGCATAAAACAGTAGTGACCAGCAATGTGGTGGCCTCATGTTCCAGGTAGAAGACTTGTTACATCAATGCAAAATAAAGTATCTATTTTTAAAATATGTTTTCCTCATAGTGTCCAAATTAAACCCTACTTTCGTACTCAAATAATCCCATCTTTATTTTAATGCATCAAAGCAGTCATCCTCTCCAGTTCTTCAACACAAAAACACTCTATTCTTTTCTCATACTAGACATATAAATATCTGGAGCTGCCAAAGTTCGTCTTTTAAAGTCAAGAAGGAAAGTTTCATCAGTTATTCCAATAATTTGCCTTGCAGTTGCTCTGCTTCAATGCAGGATTAGCTCTGTCTAATAAAGCTAATGAGCAGGTTAATTATTAATACACACTGAAAAATTAAAATCCTCACATTCATTCACCTCATCTACATGATGGGCGTTATCACTGCTATAGATACATGGGTTTCCCCTCTGTAGTTTCTGCTTTCAAAACAAATAGATCCTTCATTTTAGTCAGTACGGTTACGCTGAGCAAAGTCATTCTACCTGGTTTTTACCTTCCCCGTAGTGGAGAAAGTATCTTTTTTTTTGTGCTTGCTGATCATATGGCAGGAGTCTTTCTGTGTAGTTTTGTGCATTGGTGTCACGTAAGCCCGTCCTACACCCCTTAGCTGTTCATTTTATGGCCACAGAAGAGCACATCTCATTTTTATCAGATTACCCTTCTTTCTCTTCCTTCTTTCTGTGCTCCTCCAGTCACTCTAACCTTGGGAACAGAGAACCCTGAACTCAAAAAAACCCATCTCTGATTGATGAGGCCCCTGCTATTGAGAACCTTGACCTCAGAGAAACCCATCTGTAATTGACGAGGCAACTGCTATTGATTTATGACTCTGATATTTGCTTTTAGGTTCCTAAATTTAGGGAAAACTTTTCTTTTGAATATTGCATAATTTGTTCAATAAAATACTATTTTTGTGCATGTACAAATTTAATTTAACTCCAGTCCTCAAGGTCAGAGTGACTCTAAGTCATGGCCCTAAGTCAAGGGCCGTGTCTCTAGCAACTTATACATTACTCCTTCAGGCTCTGAAGCATGTGTGAGTAAAGGACCTTTTCCACAACAGAAGATGATATGTACTAGTATTTTTTCCTCTCAGTTCAAACACCAAATTCTTCTGGAATTCTTTTTTTTTTTTTTTTTTTTTTTTTGAGACGGAGTTTTGCTCTTGTTGCCCAGGCTAGAGTGCAATGGCACAACCTTGGCTCACCACAACTTCTGCCTCCTGGGTTTAAGCACTTCTCTGGCCTCAGCTTCCCGAGTAGGTGGGATTACAGGCATGTGCCACCACACCCGGCTAATTTTGTATTTTTAGTAGAGATGAGGTTTCTCCATGTTGGTCAGGCTGGTCTCAAATTCCTGAACTCAGGCGATCCGCCCTCCTTGGCCTTCCAAAGTGCTGGGATTACAGGCATGAGCCACTATGCCCAGCCACCTGAATTCTTTTTCTATGCCAAGGTTCGCCATCTTCTACCAACATCAGCTTCACCTCTGGGGCTCCCTCTGTCTTTGCTAAAGCGTCCACTATTAATACTTCTCAAACTTTACGATTGTTAGAGTCTGTTAGGTTAATTTCCTGAACCCTATCCTCCCCCATATATAGCCTTCCTAGATCTATCTCCAGAAATTCTGATTGACTCAGTTGGTCTCATATGACACTTGGGCACCACTTCACAAATGGGATTCTAAAGGGGTTCGTCACACTTTGACAAACACTGGTCCTGCTAGCCTGCTAGTTTCTGTCCGCATTTCTGTAACCAATGCCATATTAGTGGCCTTAGTATGGGTCAAGGATACTTGTCGCTTCAGCAAAAGTATGAATGGGGAAGGGAGGGTGGACGTGGGAGGGTAATTAAAAAATAGATGCTTATATTTTCTGACAGACATTTGGATTCTGCAGAAGTCTCCCATCTTACCATGTTTCAGAAGATGAGTAAGTTGTTCCTTTCTCCCAAAAAGACAAACCGCAATGAGGCTGATTAGCTCATTCTAGAATCATAATTACATGTGTCCCATCCCTCACACTTTTAGTATTTTATCCAGGTTGGCTGTAGCACGGTCAAGGAGGTTGTGATCTGTGGACCCATCTGAATACCATTTGCTGCCAAAATATCTCAACCTTGACCTCAAAGAACCCCACCTCTGATTGATGAGGCCACAGTTATTGAATTACTACTACTCTGATATTTGCTCTTAGGTTCCTAAATTTAGGGAACACTTCTGTTTTGAATACTGTAAAATTTATTGAATAAAATACTATTTTGTGGCATGTTCAAATTTAATCCAACAAAATAATTAAAATATAGTCATTACTTCTATGTCATAATAGTGGAAAGTTCTAATAACCATTTACTCAGATAATGCTAAATTTATACTGTTATAAACTTTGGAAAAGGCAAGTGGATCAGGAACTCAGTTTATATCAGGGATTCTTGAGTTTGGAATGGTAATCTGTCTGGGTAATCTGCCTGTACCTGTAGGTGTGGGTTATGTTTGTGAGGAAAACTTTGAGCTCAGGGAGCAGCCTGACAGCCAGACCAGGAGGGTTAGGCACCAAGAAAACGGAGTCAGCTCAAAAGTCCAAGCTCCTTGACCTGCCCACTCAGGTGGATAGTTAAAGGGGTGGGGAGGTGGGTATTTTGACACTACTCTAAACAGGTGAGAAAGATGTCCAACCTCGCAGGGAAACGTGGTAGTTGTGCAACATCATGACAATTCCACTGCCAGTCAGTGTCGAATTAGTCAGCACGGCAGCATCTTGAAAATAGGTATGGGACATGAGCTGAATGATAGGGATTTAGTTAGTATGACTCCAGCCTTTGAAAGGGTTAAAAAAATTAAGGAAGGATTCCATATTTAAAAATGTCGCATGAAAAAAATGAGAGTGAGATTGTCCTTCATGCAATATTTTTGGAAATATTGGAAAATATTCTTCATGGGATCCTTCCTCGCTGACCATGCCTGACGAACTAGTTGTCAGGGTACAAGATGTGAATTGGGTACAAGATAAAAGCTTGTGAACCCAATATAGGATATAAATGTCACAGTAGGGCTAATCAGAAGACTAAATTAGTGTTGATTTTTATGTTACTGCATTATAACTCTTTGTATTCCATTAAATATTGGTTGGTTCAGCTAGGCATAAGCCCAGGAGTTCAAGACCAGCCTGGGCAACACAGTAAGATGCTGTCTCCATTTTAAAAAAGATAAATTGGTTATCTTTTCTGACTTAAAACCTTCCATGACTTCCCGTTGCAAACTTCTCTGTGATCTGGCCCTAACAACCGTCTGACCTCAGCCCCTTCCACTTACTTCAGCTAAGGTAGCTTTTTCTCTTTTCATTAAACATACTGAGCTCCTCCCAGTCCCACGGCCTTGCACTTGCAGATGCCTCTGCCTTTTCTAGACCTCCGATACACTCTCTCCTTCTTGACATTCAAGTACTGGCTCAAATACCTTTTTCTCCAAGAGGCTTTCTTTGACTACCCATTCTTAAGTTGTATTTATCTTCCAGTTAGTCTCCACATTATCAGTCTTTTCTTATTTCCCATATATAGCATGTAACACTTCTCACACATTTCACAACATATACTTACATTCATTTTATGTCTTAATTTTCTCTCTTGGCCCCTTGACTGTAAACTCCATGAGTATAGATGAGTTTTTGTTTATTTATTGTTGTTATTGTTGTTCATTGCGGTGTTCTTACAGCACAAACAATACCTTGAACTTAGTAGGTATCCAGTATTTATTTTCTGAATGACTGACTGGTTGAAAGTCTTCCAAACTCTAGTAGGGGAGAGCTGGCTGCAAAAGATGTGTGGGGATAGAAAAAAAGGAAGTAAGTTAAAAAAAAGAAGCTCATTAAAATATCAGTATTTCAGAATTCTAGGCTATAAAATGTATGTGTTACAAAGGATCTACTTTGCAGGATTACGCTGCATGATGATTCAAAAATAAGTACTTTGTAAATTCAAATTTTGTGAGTTAAGATTATGAGAACCTGATATTCCAAAAAGGTGATGCAGGAGAGAATAATAATAAGAAGAAGAAAGTTCAGAGGACCACCCAGAAGATGTACAACAACTGATACTAAATGCTAATGATATAAAGAAATTTAGGATTAACTCAAAGTTGTTCTGATTTAATGCTCATTTCATTATTGAGTACAAAATGCCATATAGCAGATGTTCAACTTCACTTTTATAGAATGTATTAATCTTTTCACCTTGCTTAGAAAAAAGTGCTCAAATTTATTGAGTCAGTGGAGACACTAACTTGCTTTTGGCTAGAGATCATTAGGAGGTCAAAGAAAAGAAAAAATCTAATTTCTTTTTAAATGTTTGATTTGACAATTTTAATTTTTTTCCCTTTCCCTCAATACATTTGTAAGGCCAACATTATCATACCATGGAGGTTTCTAACATGAACACTTCCAGCACATTGGATCTTATAAATGACCTCTACTGAGATCGTATATGGGCTTTATTTTCTGTCTATTATTAGAAAAAAATTAGTTATTAATCACTGTTAATCATTAAAAAGTCATTAATGGACTTTATTTTTTGTCTATTACTATAATTTTTATTAATTTTCAATTAAAAATATAGAATTAAAACCTACTACAATGCATCTAAGCCCATGTGTAATTTCAAATTTAAAAAATTAACAAAAGCTCAAAAAAGGATATGACAGTTTTTTCTTCTTATTCTTCCCTTCTCTCTTAGTTACTTTGATTTAGTCTATAATCATGGATGCTTCATGAAAATTTGCTATTAACAAATTGTGAATAAAAGTGGAGCTTTACTTGGTGTCCTACAGCCCAACACCCTGGCTTATTGTAAGAAAGCTTGGCCTTAACAAGATTCCACTTAAGAACACCTAGTTCCTCCCACCCTTGCTATTGTTCTTTATGTTTATCAGTATGTAGACTGAATCATATGTCTGAGCCTTTGTGGTTCTAATGCCTCAGAGTTGTGATCTGATCTGATTCAGTGCTTCCCAAACATCAGATTGGGGATCAGTACTGGTTCATGACCAAATGAAAATTATAAGAACAGGGAAATGGGTTTTGCATAAAGCTATTTTTCCCCAAATTAAGGAAATTTTCTTTATATAAAGATGATATTGTTCCTATTATTTGGTATAGATCAAACTTTTATGAAATGATAATGATAATAGATGGTCGTTTTTTTAAAAAAATGTTTTTACTTGGCAACCCAAAATGCTGGCAATCATGAACAACAGTTTCTTCTATTGGAGCTGTTTAGGGAACTTACTTTAAAAAACAGAGTAGGGTAATGAACCCATGTGTACTTTGCAGTTGACCGTTTATGGCCAATCCTATTTTGTCTAATTATACCACTACTCTCTCTCACCTGATTTTTTTTTTTTTTTTTTTTTTTTTTTTTTTAGCAATTTCATTGTCTCTTTTTATCTATAAAATTTTAGAATTTAATTTTAGGAAATAGGGATTCATTTGCTTAAATTTACCCTCAAATTTTAGAGATTGTAAAATCTCAAATAGTACTGAAACAGGCTCCATCGAGAATATTCAGCTCCTTCCCATTACTGGGGAGAAAACGGAAACCAAAGAAAGGGAAGCATCTTACCACTAGGACTGGTGGCACAGATATGTCAGCCCTGAAATTTTTATTCTAAGTTTGATCATTGTTCATGATATCATATAAAGAAAACTAAACATATGACATAGAGAACCCCCATGTAGAGAAGCCTCATTTACAAAATTCAATTCAAAATGGATCAGAGCCCTAAATGTAAGAGCTAGAACTATAAAAGTATTAAGAAAAAAACATAGATGTAAATCTTCATGACTTTGGATTAGGCAATAATTTCTTTAATATAATGCCAAAAGTACAAGCAATCAAAGAACAAATAGATAAATTCAACTTCATTGAAATTAAAAACTTACTGCCTCAAAGGATACTATCTAGAAAGTCAAAAGAGGACTTACAGAATATGAGAAGATATTCACAAAGTATATATTTCATAAAGATCTAGTATCCAGAATATATAAAGAAGTATTATCACTCAGCAATAAAAAGACAACCCAATTAAAAAATGGGCAAAGGATTTGAACAGATATTTCTTTAAAGAAGATGGAGAAATTGCCAATAAAGATATGAAAAGATGTTCACTATTATTGGCCATCAGGGAGGTGCAAATCAAAACCACAGATATCACTTAATACCCACTAGGATAGTTATAATAAAAAAGACAGATGAGAGAGTGCTAGCAATGGTATGGAAAAATTGGAAGTCTAAGGCATTGCTGGTGAGAACATAAATGGTACATGCACTTTGAAAAACAGTTTGGTGGTTCCTCAAAAGCTTAAACATATAAAGTTATATGATGTAGTTAATCCTACTCCTAGGGATATACCCTAGAGAAGGGAAGCATATGTTCACACAAAAACTTGTAAAAGAATGTTCATTGCAACATTATTCATAACTGCCAAAAGGTAGAAAACACCCAAATGCCCATCAACTGATGAATGGATAAACAAAGTGTGGTATATCCATACAATAGAATATTACTAAGCCATAAAAAGGAATGAAATACTGACTCATGCACAAGATGGATGACTCTTAAAAACCTCATGCTAAGTGAATGAAGCTGGACACAAAAGGCAGCATATTACATTACTTCATTTTTATGAAATGTTTAGAATAGGTAAATCCATAGATACAGAAAATAGATTAGTGATTGTCAGAGGCCATGGGAAAGGGAATGGGATTAACTGCTAATAGGCATGGGTTTTTTTTTTTTGGGGGGGCGTGGGAGTGATAAAGATATTCTGGAATTATAGTGGTGATGGTTGCACAACTTTGTAAATACACTAAAAACCAATGAATTGTATACTTTAAAAATGTTGATTTTATGCTATTTTATGGTGTATCATCTTATGACACACAATAAAAGTATAACATTGGTTTTTATCAATAAATTTTATACTTTAAATGTATCAGTGTTGTGGTATATGATCAGCTAGACCTACATCAATTTATAGTAAGACATACAGAGATGAGCATACTTCTATTCCCCAAGGTTGTGTCTTCATTTTAGTAATGTTCTTCCTTTTTCTACCTTTTCACTATGCTTTTCATAAAGGGAGACTCTATAGTGGTAAACTAAAGTCTTAGGGGAACAAAATTTTAAGCAGCAAGAATAACATTTAAGTTCTTAAAAAATTGTCTTTTTCATTTATAGTAATCTTAGATTTACAGAAAGTTTGCAAAGGTAGTACAAAGAAATCCTATATTTCCTTCACCCATTTTCCTCTAATGTCAGCATCTTATATAACCATGGGACCAAAAATAAGAAATTAATATTGGTATGTTCTTATTAAATAAACTCCAACCTTTATTAAGAATGTGTCAATTTTTCCATGAGTGTCCTTTTTCAGTACCCAGAGTCAATGCAGGATACCACGTTGCATTTAGTTGTCACATTTTTATAGTATCCCCTGGTCTGTGACAGTTTCTCATTCTTTTCTTGCTTTCTGTGACCTGTATAATTCTGAAGAGAGAAGTGCAGTTATTTTATAGAATGTCTTTCAGTATGGGTTTGTCTGATGTTTTTCTCATGATTATATTGGGGTGATGAGTATGAGGGGCACATACCACAGAGGTAATGTGCCTTTCTCAGCATGTCATATTAGTGTGTACATGGTATCAAGGTGAATGCTTATTGGTGATGTTAATCTTGATTACTCGCTTTAGCTAGTGTTTTCTGGGTTTCTCCAATATAAGTGTATGTTTTTTCCCTTTTCGTACTCAGTAAGCTAGTCACCAAATCCAGCTCACCCTTAAAGCAGGGGGTGGTTAATTCTCCCTGCTGGAAAGGTATGTATGTAGTATCTACATATATTATTTAGAATTTTTCCTCATGTAAGATTTGTCTTTTGTCATCCACGTATTTATTCACTCATTTATTTATATCAGTATGGACTCATGTGTGTTTATGTTATACTTGGTGCTGTAATCTAATTCTATGTTTTATATTTTGTTGTTCAAAGTGTTCCAGCTTTGGCCATTGTAGCTCTTTCAGGTTGGTTCCTTTTATAGAAACTATCCTTTTAAAAAATATTTTTATTTTTAAATATTTTTAGCACTTCCTTACTTTCTGACACTACAGAATGCTCCTAGGCTCATATTGTATACTCACTATTCCAGACACAGAATCGGCCCCAGTTCCATTGTTGGAGAATGGTGTTAGAAACCAAGATCCAGGTGCTGGGTGTAAAAGCAGCAACGTTTGTATAATGGGAATATGTCAGCTTGAAGGAAAGGAAGGCATCAGCTGTGTAGTGGAAGCAAGAGGAGAGAACTAAGGGAGTGGGTTAGGTGGTAACTGAGGATTGAAAGAGGCGCCAAAGCTGGAGCTGAAACACGGCACTACTGGGTTGCCCGTGTGGAACGCTGTACTTCAATGTTCATGGCAGCACAACACGGAGAGTTTAAATTAAGGATGAGACACTGGGGTGAATATATCACAAGCCAGCTTTGAAATTGATTACAATATGCAATTTAAGTAGAAAAAGTCAAACCTGACCTTTCAGACCCGCTTTTATTTGGATTCTCACAACTGAGTATTGTTTGATTCTACTATCTTTTCACTGGGTTTTTCTTCTTTGGATAAAGACATCTCAAATAGGCACTTAAAATATAAATGAAGGTAATAATGATAATGATAACCAGGGAGTGCTATTATTAGTGATTCTGAAGCTCCTGTTTGTGTTTATTACGAGTTTTAAGTTTTGTCCCAGGCAGAGAAAAATTGGATGCCAGGCATGGGAATAGCTGTGGTGGGGAGATTGGAAGGGGAGGACGGTGTTGAAGTCACGGTACAGCAGGCAGAGAAAGCAATGCAATTCTGTTTTCTCTAAACCTCAAGTGCAGAGGCTGCTTATGCGGGAGATTGTAAAAGGGAAATCTACTTAATAGGAGAGCAACGAGATGGACAATCTTTGCTATACTTATATTAACATATGTGTACCTCACAAAATACATTTTGAAAGTGCTGGCAGAAATTTTTTTTTTAGAATAAAAGCTGGAGAGTGCAGTTTTTTTTTTTTTTTTTTTTTTTTTTTTTTTTTTTTTTAGCAGCTGAAGATTTTGAACTGTGCTGTAGATTAGCTAGACATTACAAAAAGCCCTTCTTGAGTCAGCTAAACAGTGAAATGAAGTTTCTCAAAGTTGGTTTAGCACTGGTGAGTAGCATAATAACTCAGGAATGGTGGATTCAGTCAATTTAGAGGATAGGACAAATGTTTTGATTCCACCTTCGAAGTTACCTGGGGAACCTAAGAACTTGCTGTAATTAACAATACATTTTTGTACTTACAGAATCTCAGAAACCTTTTTTTCTGGAGGAAAAAGTTGGCATAGTTTGACTTAAACAAAAGTAAGTGGGATATTCCATGTGATCCATTAAACCTTATTTTTCTGCTTACCTCTCTCAGGGACAGCATGGCTATGTCACCCTAGCCCAGGGCCAGGATGGATCCTGCCTCTACTATTAACTTGCTGGATGGATGTCTGCTTACTGTGCTTCTTATGAGCTAAATTGTTTGCCCCCAGAATCCCCCCAAATGTATGTGTTGAAATCCTAACCCCCAGTACCTAAGAATGTAACTGTATTTTGAGACAGCATGATTAAAGAGGTAATTTAATTAAAATGAGGTCATTAGGTAGGTCCTAATCCCATCTGACTGTTGTGCTTATAAGAAAAAGACATTGGGACACAGGTACATACAGAGGGAACATGATGTGAAAAGACATGGGGAGAAGACAGCCATTTACAAACCAAGGAGGCAGGCCTAGAATAGATCTTTCCCTCATAGCCCTCAGAAAGAAGCAATCTTGCTGACCCCTTGACCTCAGACTTCAAGCCTCCAGAACTGTGATAAGATAAATATCTGTTGTTTTTTTTAAGTCACCCAGTCTCTTGTGCTTTGTTATGACATACCAAGTGCTATGTGAAAAAATCACAGGAATCCTTTGCGAGAAAGAGAAAACTAGTATTTGTTGAGAGTCAACATATAAAGAAACATAAATTTCTTTTATAACGTTAATCTTCACAAGTACCCATGAAACGGGCATTATCTTCATTATATTGATGAAAAACAGACAATTGGAGAGATTGGGTAATTCGTGTAAAACCAAAGAGCTGGTGGTGAATAGATTTAAACTTGGGTCTCAACCTCTTCTAGCCCTTGCCATTTTTACTCTGTCACAGGAAAATAAAGTACAATAAGCAACCCAAGCTCAACTCTTATACTCCTACAGTGACTTTAATAAGGATATTCTTGCTTATTTAGGAGTCAGATAAAGCCCAAAGAAACTTTGATCTGGAAATAATTGAAACATCTCCATGAGAGGAACCCCCTGGGTGACAAACCCTCTTAATAATCCATGAGTTACTTTGGTCTCTCACTAGATGGTGCTAGTGCCTGTTTCTATCTCATAAGACAGTATGGTGCTAGGATCTCAAACCAACATTTTTGGTGCTCTGTCCATTACCTAATTTGGCTTATAATTTATTTCTTATGGTTGTTCATGTTTCTCTACCTGTAATTAAGAAGGGAGTCCTTAAAAGCACCAAAGTGAAGGTGTCATCCACCATATTGACATGACAGGAAATATACGCAATGACTATAGTGTGAATGATATTTTATCCAATAAGCATTAGACCCTTTTTACTCATGGAGAGGTATTTAATATACTAATTTGTGGTTGAACTCAGAGAGAACAAAAGGAGTTCAAATTATTATATCTTTAGTTCTAGTGATTGATTCTCTCTGGGGAGAAGCATATAACTGCTCTCTGCCCTAGTTTTCTCATTTGTAAAACAGAAATAAAATGTGGGACACTTTGCTTCAAGGAGCACTCAGAAGATGAATGGGGTAGTGTCTCTTAAAATACTCCGTGGTTGTTGCAGAAATAGAGTTATATCCTTTTTGTAAATAGCACAAGAATGATGAGGCCCACAACTTGACTTTGACCCATCAATGCTTATTTGAATCTTCAAACCCCACGTGACCACAGATTACCCTGAAGGCCTTTTACCGCTATTTTTTGCCCAGTGAAATAAAAGGTCATCCGTATGATGGAAACTACCATTTGCAGGATCGATTAATGGGTGTGTTTCAGTTTTGCAGTGGAGAAATTTGTCTTGCCTTCCAGAAGTCATTTTATCTCTATTTTTCTCCAAGTTTAAGTGCTTTGGTAGGATACCATTTGTGGCAAGGTTTCTAGATAGTCTCTTTAGTCACAGTCAATAGAGGTTTCCACTGTACTCTCTTTTCAACTTTTTTTCTAGATAGATTTAGAAAAGCACACTAGAAGGTACATTGGGGATAAAAGGCCATGGATATTTCAGATTAAAATCAGAGTTTGGAGGTATGACATGCACTATGGACTGAATTACGTTCTCCTCAAATCTTTGCGTTAAAGTCCTAACCCCCAGTGTAACTGTATTTAGAGATAGGGCCGATAAGGGGGTAATTAAGGTTAAATGAGGTCATAGGATGCGACCCTGATACAATAGGATTAGTGTCCTTATAAGAAGACACACCGAAGAGCTCTCTCTCTCCTCCCACATCATGAGAACATGGCAAGATGTTCCCCCACCCCTGCCTACAAGCCAGGAAGAGGGGCCTCACCGGAAACCGACCATGCTGCCTCCCTCATCTGAGACTTCTGAGAGCCTCTAGAGAAAATAAGTGTCTCTTGTCTAAGACAACTAGTCTATGGTATTTTATTATGGTAGCCAGAGCATAGTAATACAAAATACCTCATAACTGTATGAAAGAGGTTGGCACACTTTTGTTCTGAAGGGTCATATATTAAATATTTTAGGATGTGTGGGTTGTACAGCCTCTATTACATTTGCTCAGCTCTGAGATTCTGGTACAAAAGAAGCCATAAAAATGAATGTAGTATGTAGAAAATGAATGTAGAAAAATGAATGAGGCCAGGTTCCAAAAAAACTTTGTTTATGAAAACAGACAGCGGGCCATATTTGGTCGCAAGCTATGTAGTTTGCTGGCTCTTATTCTAAGAAAACAGAAAAATAACTTAAAGTAGAAATATGCTGTTTTTTTTTTTTCTCAAAGGAAGAGTTCCATTATTGTTAAACAATAACCGAAAAAGACAATCAGTTGTCTTTTCCACTTTTAAAAAAGTTGTAATGTGTGATTCCCATTAGTAATAATAATATAGCTGCTTTCAGGCTAGAGGCACATGGACAAATGGTTATTTCTAAAGCTAAGCCACATAAATTTTGAATCTCTTAATTTAAAACTTTTCCTAATCCAATGAAAATAATTTCTTTGGTGCTTTATTTTTTCCTGTATGAAATATTCAGACAGAAAATTACACACAAACACACAAGTAAGCTGTCTTTCTTTGTTATACATAACAAGTTTGTTGCCAAGCGCTTTTGTGTCTTCTTATGTGCCAATTCCAACAGTCACCTTTCATCCCCCTTCTTCCCAGTGTGGCCAAGTTCTTAGCTAGGTTTCTTCTTTTCCTATTCATGGACTGTGATTATTTGAAATGTTACCTCGTTGGCCTCCATGACTGTACGATGGCTGCCAAAGTATTCTACTTGATTGTTCAGCAGCAACCACAACCATTGTTTACGGGGTGCTTATTATGTCCCAGGAATGAGGTCAACTATTTTCAAAATATAATCTCATTTAATTATTGTAACATTTCTATAAGATAGGTATTATTATGTCCATTTTGTAGATGAAGACATTGAAGTACAGGGTAGTTAAGTAAAGGGACCATAACTGAATAATCGGCAAGTAAGTAGCAGAACTTGGTTTGGAACCCAAAGTGTCTGTATTCAGAACCTGTGTTTTTATTCATTTTTCTTTGGACTCTCTGTAATGCATACTTTCAAAGTGCTCTTTTTCTTTTCTTATATCCTCATAATCCAAAAATTAGAAGACACATGGAACTCCCACTCCTCCAAAAAAGCTGTGAGCACTAGAGATAGGATGCATTAAGTATTATCTTAATAAGGAGAATCTAGGTAATTTTAAAATACATTGCAGAAACTATTTTCTTGTAAAACATGGCTTTTTTTTTTTTAGACCCTTGCATGTACCATCGTAGCACATTGTTCTCCACTGAGTTAAATATGAGTTACTCAATTCTGTGTCATTGTGTTTTTGTCTATGTCTTTTATTAAGACTTTCAACCTCTAGACAATAGGGATGATTTAGCTTTCTCTTAACTATAAGGGAACATGCTACCATCTAGGAAAATGGAAGGAGTGTGGACCTCTGTGTTAGGCAGAATTTGTGTTAACGTTTGATGTGCTTCACGTGTTACTTAATCTCTTGGGACTTTGATGACTTTGTCTATTAAATGGGTCAATAATGTGTTCACATCAGGGTGACTGAGATGAGAACTAATGTTTATAAAATACATAGTCTTGTGCCTGGCCCATGATAGGTTCTTAATAAATGTTAAAGCTGCCGATGACATTGATCAGATGATGGGTATCTTCAGAATGAATATAAATCAGTTAAGTGAGAGTAGATTATTGTTCTATTTCATGAGAAGTGAGCTGGAGCCATATGTGTGTATTTTTGAGATTAACTGTTTTTGTGTGTTTAGGAAAAATATAGTTTTCTTATTTGGAATAAAAAATGACATTCTGGAAGTCCTTGATATGACAGTCAGTTCTTTCAGAGCATTTTGCTATTAGAGGGAAGAGCTGAGACACATGGCTTTGATTTATCCTTGAAATACACAACTTAACTTTTCAATGAAGGGGAAAAATACTTGGGGCAAAATGTGTTTTTCATTTTTTTTAAAGACTAAACACTATGAACTTCTCTCACTCTTCTGCATATGCACTTGGTAGGTACTTGGGTTAATGGAAAGAGGGTTATGAGCTGTTTTGAGTATTGAATGGGACATATTTATACTAAATAAAAACCTATTGTTTGTTGGAATCTCAAGTTTAACTTGTCATCCTACATTTTATCTGGCAACCCTGCCCTGAGAGTATGACAAAGACAGATGTCAGGGCAGAGACAAGGCTCCAAGACACATTGTGGTGACAGCAGAAGTAGACACAATTGTGGTGAGAGGGTCTTGAAAATCAGAACTCTGCCTCAGTAAAGGAAAGCTGCTAGATCTCCTGGCTAGAAACCCTAGGATCCTCACATCTAAAACAGAGAGCTGTTGAACTGGATCACTAGTGCTTAAAGTTATGGCCCGAATATCTAACATTTGTCAATGAGACTTCCTTTTCTAACTATGTCTTCCATGTTTCCTCCTCAACTTCTTTCTCATTAGAACCCCAACCTCTTTTAGTATATTGAGTTACCTAAATAACTAACTGACTCTATGTGTCTTTAACTTCATATCTTCTCTTCTTCCCACTATTGACTTGTCTCTTTCCCTCTTCTCAGAGCCAGACATCTTGGAAGAATAGTCCCCACTGGTTGTATCTCTTTGTTGTCTCCACCTCTCAGTCCACCGTGGTCTGGTTAAGATTACCAACAGTATCTATCAGTCTACACTGTATGTCCACATGTACGCACTATTTAGCTCTCATTTATGAGAGAGAACATGCAATATTTTTCTTTCTGTTTCTAAGTTGTTTCACTTAAGATAATGGCCTCCAGTTTCATCCATGTTGCTGCAAAAGACATGATTTCATTTTTGTGGCTGAAAAATATTCCATTGGTGTGATCATGACTCAATGCAAGTCTCAACCTCCAGGGTTCAGGTGATCCTTCCTTCTCAGCCTCCCAGGTAGCTGAGACTTCAGGCACATGGCACTATGCCTGGTTAATTTTTTTGTATTTTTTGTAGAGACAGGGTTTCGCCGTGTTGCCTAGGCTGGTCTTGAACTCCAGGACTCAAGCAATCCTTCCACCTCGGCTTCCCAGAGTGCTGGGTTTACGGGCATGATCCACTGTGCCTGGCCAACAGACACACACACACACACACAAATCATATATATGTGAAATCTCACACACACATATATAAAAATCTTATGTATATATGAAATCTCACACACACATATATAAAAATCATATATATATGAAATCACACACACACACATGCACACACACTCACACACCATGTTTTCTTTATCCAGTAATTGGTTGCCGGACACTTAGGTTGATTCCATATTTTTGCTGTTGTGAATAATGCTGCAATAAACATATGAGTGCAGGTATGTTTTTGGTATAACATACAAACAGAGTGTGAACTGATATACACAGGAGACTTGGGAAAGTGGGCGCTGGGATTGAGGTAGACGATGAGAAATTACTTAATGAATATAATGTCCATTATCCAAGTGATAGATACATTAAAAGCCCCGACTTCACCACCACGCAATATATCCACATAACAAAATTGCACTTGTACCCCTTAAATGTAGCCCAAAAATAAAAGAGTAATAATAACCTCTTGACTGTTAAATCAAACAGATGTTTTAGGATTTCCCATACCTTTTGACCTCTCTCTAGCATTTGGCACTGCTCATGCCCCACTCCCTCCTCCTCTAATCACTTTATACACTCATTTCCTTTGGCTTTTGTGACAGCCCATCAACCTTCACAGACTCCTCTTCCTCTGCAGTTTTTTTATATTGCAAATTTAGGAGAGTTTTCTCCTAGCTTTCTGCTCCGTCTGCACATTATCCTTTTACTGGTTTATACACTGTCATGACTTTATTTGGCATCTATATGGGAATGAATTACCATTGTATATCTACAGCCAAATCTTTCTTCTGGGCTCCACACTGGTATTTCCAACTATATCATACTTATAGTTGACATTCCATGGGCACCTCATATTCAATATGCCCTAAACAACTGTTGTTCCTATATCAGCAGAGCATAAAAAGAATGCCATGCATTTATTTTTATTTGTTTATGTTTTTGAGATAAGGCCTTACTTTGCACCCAGGCTGGAGTGCAGTGGTGTGATCATGGCTCAATGTAAGTCTTAACCTCCAGGTCTCAGGTGATCCTTCCTCCTCTGCCTCCCGGGTAGCTGAGGCTTCAGGCACATGCCACTACACCCAGCTAATGTTTTTTGTATTTTTTGTAGAGACAGGGTTTCACAGTGTTGTCCAGGCTGGTCTTGAACTCCTGGACTCAAGCAATCCTCCCACCTCGGCCTCCCAAAGTGCTAGGATTATAGGCATGAGCCACTGCATCTGGCGACATTTATTTTCTTGTGACAACCAAGAAGGTGGTAACGGAAGGAAAATTTAATTCCTTTAAAAAGCCCTATTTCTCAGATAAATGTTTTTAAAATGTAGACAGACATTAATTAGAATCACTTTTTGGAAATGTATCTGTCTGGGTTATGGCTGATGCTGTCTAGTATCCTTTCTGTCTGACCATACGACTTTACAAAAGGTATTCCCACAGTCTAAGGTTGTTTACTGATTGTCCCAGAGACATATCCTGTTGATAATATTCTATGTGCTTTTTCTGGTTGTGCAGAATTTTTGATATACTTCTCTATTTCATCACACCAAGTGTTTATGACAAAGTCATTGCTGTGGTTATAATGGTTAGCATACTTTGTGCTCCTGAGTGTTCCAGAAACCATGTGGCCATGGTGTATTCCTTCCTCATGCACCTTCTGTCAATTAAACAAGAAAGATTTATCAGAGACCTCAGTTAAGGCTGCATACACTGGAATACTTATGTGCATTGTGGAAGCACCCCAGTTTACCAAGTGCTCTGCCTCTCAGGGATCATCCTGAACACATCTTTTAAAGATAACTACATTTCCCCAGTGATTTACATCGTAATTTCTGGGATGTTTGCCCTCATTAAAAATATTAGCACTGAAGTAAATTAAAATCATCCTTTAATGTGAAAAACTCTGCAGAAGTATGTTTATTACAAAAGAAGAGCCTCTGAAAAATTATTTATAAACTATCAAAATCAAGTGAAATACCTTGCTTGATCTTCCTTAATTTCATACACTTCCAAGATAAGAATTTACACTGTAAACAAACAACAAAATAATATTTATTTGAATTTTCACCATTTCATTTGTTTGGTTTTGAGAAAGAAAGAGTGGGGTGAAGATCATTAAAAGAGATTGTTTTAGTCAGTTTTGAGTGCTATAACAAAATACCATAGACTGGGTGGCTTTACAAAGAGCAGACATTTATTTCTCACAGTTCTGGAGACTGAAAGTCTGGGATCAGGGTGCCAGTACTGCCAGGTGCTATCAGGTAAAGGCTGTCTTCCTGGCTTGCAGATGGATGTCTTCTTGCTATATTCTCATCGGCTGGAGAGAGAGCAACAGCTCTCTGGTCTCTTCTTATAAGGGCACTAATCACATCATGAGGACTGCACCCTCCTGACCGCATGCAAGCCTGTTTTCCTCCTAAAGGCCCCATGTCCTAATACCATTACAGTGGAGGCTAGAGCTTCATCATATAAATTTGGAGGGGACATAATATTCATGCCATAACAGGGATAGTCTACCTGCTATGAAACTATTTCCATATCTATAAATTGATAGTAAAAGCCTTCAGTTTTGAGATTAAAATGTATAGAGTAAGCTCTTTTTAGGACAAACATTTAAACTGGGAATCAAGTCTGAATAGGGAATTTGTTGTTGTGTTTGTCTCAAGAAATCCACAGCATTGAATGAGTCAATGCCAGAGAAGTTTTTGTGTTCTTTGGACTACTGTAAACTGGAAAGAAAAAAATATATAACCCTGATAGAGGCTATCTTTTCTAGCATTTTGACTTGAACTTCTGTCATGTCTCTGTATACACTTAACCTGGACACAGAATAAAGCTGAAAAAAGTCAGGTAAAGAATTCAGGAGATTGAAATAAATCAGGTCAGACTTTCTATTCTTTTAAAATCTTGCTGGTGTTGCTATTTTCTGTAGATTTTTACCATTCTAGTAGAGTTTAGAATTGTGACATTTAGGAAAAGAACTAATATTCTGGGGTAAACTTTACTCTTATTTTTAGTGAAAAATAAAGCTTCATAAAGACAAGCCATATATATGAATGTCCATTGCAGCATTTTTTCATCAGAGCTGAAAACTGGAAATGATCTAAATGACTATCAACTGGTAAATGGATAAATATAAAGTTAAATACTGCTCAACAATATAAAGGAATGAATTACTGACAAGCTGTAACACAGTTTTCTCAGTGAAAGAATCCTAATGCATAAGACTCTGTATTATAGAATTACATGTATATAACATATCCAGAAAAGACAAAGATATAGAGGTAGAAAGCAGATCAGTGGACACTGGGGGCCAGGGTGGGAACAAGGATTAACTGCAAATGAGGTGCACAAAGGGACTTTCGGGGGCAATGGAAATGTTCTACACCTGTATTGTAGTGATGGGTATGTAACTCTATAAATTTTCTAAAAATCATTCAATTGTATACTTGCAATGGGTGAATTTATGCTATATAAATTATACCTCAATAAAGCTATAAAAATGAACTTCTAATAAAGCTTCTTGTTCTTCCTTAATGAAAGACAGATGAAAACGCATATCTTAAGAAACTGTCTTTGTTCTGATCCAGCCTAGTTTTCTCTTCTTTTAAAGAATTATGCTGATCTTAACACTGTGATCTTTTCACAAATCCTTTGGTGTCCATTCAAAAGCATTCCTGTTTTGGGACATATATGCAGGATGTGCAGGTTTTTTACATAGACAAACATGTACCATGGTGATTTGCTGCACCTATCAACCCGTCACCTAGGTATTAAGCCCAACATGCATTAGCTCTTTTCCCTAATGCTCTCCCCACCACGCCCTCCCATGGATAGGCCCCTGTGAGTATTGTTCCCCTCCCTGTGTCCGTGTGTTCTCATTGTTCAACTCCCACTTATAAGTGAGAACAAGCGGTGTTTGGTTTTCTGTTCCTGTGTTAGTTTGCTGAGGGTAATGGCTTCCAGCTTCACCCATGTCCCTGAAAAGGACATGGTCTCATTCCTTTCAATAAAATAATTTAAAAAAAGACTAAAAATAACGGGCAAATCTGAAAACAAAGCAAAACAAAAACAAAAGCATTCCTGGCCGACTGAATATCTATTTTTCTTGGAAAGATGGAGGGTAGCGGGGAGATGAGGCTACTCAGACCACAAAATTATCGGTGACTTTCAGGCACAAGCTGCTTAACAGAATGACAGGAATTGTAAACACATTAATTGCGAGGCACAGGATGAGGACCTCTGCCTTTCCTGGCACTGTCAGTCAGACAAAACTGAAGTGCGGCCTTGCAAATCAGTCTAATAACCTCGCTTCAGTCCCATTATGAGCCACAGGGGTACAGTTCCTGACATATCAGAATTCTTGAATAATGTCCATCATCACTTTGCTATCGACATGCTGCAGATTGAGCGTGTTCTTGTTTGAACAACACTCTGCTCATCCCTAAATCAGAATCTTCAGAGAAAATGCAAAGCACTGTTGAAAAGCAGATAATAAACAGTAATGGAGCACGAATGGGCCATGTTAGTGCCGTTAGTCACAGTAAATGCATCTGATATTTTTTTCCTTAAGCTATAACTCTTGCCATCCCTCCTTTGTGCAGGAAGCAAGTGGTGTTTATAAACTTGTCTGAATAGCCAGTCTTTCACAAGGCTTTCCACATACTAATTCAGTTAATAGAATCAAATGTCTAAGTGTAGTTCACAAAAAGAACATAAAATCAAAATGCAATTCTTGCCAATTTTCCTGTAACCTGAAAGATGGAAAATAACGCCTAATTTTCTACAACTGACATAAAAGCCCTACTGATTAGGTCATCATGAATGATACACACGGAGGCACTGAGTTATATTCTTTGATTTGATATCTAATACAAACAGAAAGGATACTGCCAGGCAGGAGAGCCCATTAAAACACTGCTATCAGCAACACAAGTGTGCTCTTCATAAAAAGCTGAACATCTTATATAATACTTCACTTGTGTACAGCTTTTAGGAGATGTGATTAGGCTGTGGTACATCTTCACCTGTAAAAGCCCAAGCCATTCTGTAATGTAAACCTTTAGACAAATAAAATCACAACATTGGAAACTGTAAGAGAACATAAGTTAAATATATATGTATATGTACATATACAGATATAGATATAGATATAGATATAGGTCCTATGTATATATGGGTCATATATATATACACACATATAAAGGTCCTATATATCTATTTCTATAACTGTATATATATATAAAGGTCCTAACCTTAAGGAAATTGAATTTAGTTTCAGAGATAACATATTCTTTTTTAAAAAGCTACATCATTAAAACGTGATGAATGCCAAGATAAACAAAATAGTTCATGCTTTCTGAGAGAGTTGAATATTAGTTAGAAGAGTTAAGGAAAAAATCCAGAAAGAGGTGGAACTACAAGTATACCTTACATTGAGTGAAACTTGGGCAGCTATAAAAGATGGTGAGAGGCATTCTCTATAGGTGCTGAATATCAAGGTGGAAATATTAAAATGTTTTGAGAATAGTGGTCTGGCTATAGTGCAAAGTACATGGCAATTCGTGGAATATAAAATTGGAAGGTATCTCGAATGCTAAAATGCTGGTTTAGATTTTAGGCCATAGATGGTGAACCATTGAAGGTTTTCTATGTTGAGTTTTGTACAGGGATGTGACATTATGCAGATGATATTCTAAAATTAATGTGCCAACCATATACAGAGTAGATTAGGAGGCAAAGACCGTGAATGCTGGAGGGTCAATTAGCAAATGATAAGAAAGAACAGGTATGAAATAAAGAATAGATATGTGTGAAGTAGAGACTAAAATGTCCTCTCTTCTCATTTTCCCCAATATTTGAGTTAACTACACAGTTATACATCTGGATGAATAGGAGAATGATTGAAGTGTTGACAAAAACTAATGAATAAACAGAGCTAGTAGGAATGGAAAAGCATAAGTTTTAAACAACGAATGTTGCAACGTGTTGAGAGGGATGGAAGGAGATCATCTGGCACATAGTTCTGAAGGGACACACACTGCTTTGTGCTGTCTTGTGTCTCTGGCGCCTGTGGTGGGACTTGTGTACACTAAGTGCCCTGAACACGTTAGGTGAATGGCTTGAAGAAAGAAATATGTAATGATGAAGATTTAATTAAAGGTCAACAACATGTATTTGGAAGTCCTTTGCATGGAGATCATAGTTAAGATTGTGAGAAATGGTAAGTTTCCTAAGAGTGTCACAAAAAAGGAATAAAATGACCATGTATTGGAAAAACCTTTAATTAAGGAACTGTAACAAGACAAACAACTCACAAAAGAAATGATGCAGATCAGAAGGATGGTAGCTCTGATTCATAAAGTTTCTGAAGTTTTAAACGCAGGAACAGAAAACCAAACGCCGCATGTTCTCACTTATAAGTGGGAACTGAACAACGTGAACACATGGGCACAGGGAGAGGAACACACACACTAAGGCCTGTCGGTGGGGGTTGGGGGAGGAGAGCATCAGGAAAAACAGCTAATGCATGCTGGGCTTAATACCTAGGTGATGGACTGATAGGTGCGGCAAACCACCACGGCACACGTTTACCTGTGTAACTAACCTGCACATCCTGCACATGGACCCCAGAACTTAAAAAGAAAAGTTTTTGAAGTTTTAAAATGGCAGATAAAACCAACATTTTCAGTGGTAGTTTTAGAAGAAAAAAGATTTCTTAATAAAGAAATAATCATTTAAAATATTTGATTATGTGAGAATTGAGTATACTTGATGACTATGAACTTTTCTATGTTAGTTTATGTGGAAAATGAAGACCATAACAGTGTGCTTAAGTATAAAATCTATTGTACAGATATTTTCCTTGTTTGCTAAATGTGAAGAAAACGTGTGTCACATGTGCGTGTTGATGAACATTGAATAGTGACAAGAAAGTCTTTTTACTTCTCTGGAGTGACATTTTACTCAACCATGATTATATAAAAATTAATTTTGGAAACGTAATCGAACATAATTTTTAAAATAGCTATTCAGAGCTAGTTGCGTATAGTTCGATGTTGAAAAATATTTCGTGAGTTTCCAAAAGGAATTTTTACCCAGAGCATCAAGAAAATGCCATCTACATTTTTCTTACAGTAGGAGTAGATGACGTTCAATCTTTCTAGTTTAAAATCATTTTCAAGGCATCCTTGAAGTCAAATTGAGACAATAATTAGAGTTTTTGGCATTAAGATGCTATATCCATATCTGGGTTTTGGCTAGAAATGCTTAAAATCTGTTATAATGAGAAATGAAGTTGGAAATTTCCTCTTGAAATTTCAGATTCAGTATGCTCAGTGCTTGAAGTATATCTGCCAGACAGCCGAGATCCGCTGACAGTCATAATTTTTCAGGTTTGACACAGTTGGTCTTTTCTCTGGTGTTCCAAAAATAGGCTACTTGGTCTTTCAGCTCATAAATTTAGCCAAGCATATTTCCTTTTAAGGATCAAAGAACCTCAACATGGAACACAAGCATTTTTTGATCCATACATGTATCCTCACAAAACAAAGGAAAAAAACTGGTGCTTCATGAACTGTTTTTCTTATACTAGATTACCTTGGTAGTGAGACCAAAATCTACTCTTCAAGAACTTGGCAGCATTTGGAAAATCATTTTTGGAGGGCAAATGGCATAGGGTCAGTGTTTTGTTTTGTTTTGTTTTGCCAGCAATCCAGATTACCAACCCAGTATTTCTAGAATAGCAAAAGCGTATTGTAATCCTCCCTATTCCCAATTCTGCTCCTTTGGTTGGAGTGACTTTGACAGAACTATGAAGGTACTTCATCTTTGTGGTAATTGTCAAAGCCTGTGAAAAAGAGCATTTTTGTTTCATAGAGCATTTAGCTAAATAGTCAACATAAACTAATAGTTGAGTAGAGTCCCCCATTAGTAGAATCATCACCAGTCATACCAAATAAGATAAAAGATAATGATTGCTCTTTTGCCAAACTTGAATTATCATAGCCTCTACTGAGTTGTCTGTTTAAAGATTGATACAGCAATTACACAAATGTTTATAACAGAAACACTATGGTGTTTCTTTAATAAAAGTTTTGGAAACATTCAGAATGCAGGCTTTAATGAGAGTCACCAAAGAAGTAAGGTTTTCACCTTTTACAGTTAAAGGAGATATTTCACATAAAATTATCACAGCCCTTGAGGTTTCTTGGTTATAGACTTTAGTAATTGTCAACTACATGTGTGGGACAAAGAATAGTCTTTTTAAGAAAGATTTTTCTGGTTTTTACATTTTTACTAAAATGTTATTCGTGAGGGTTAGTTGGTGTCACTACTCTGGATTTTTAAACTTAGACCATACTGAGAGATCTAGACCTCATCTTTTTACAATGTTGGTGACCCTTTCCTTTATATCAGCCTGATCACATTTTGGAGTTTTATTTTTGCCATCATTGACAGCTATTCCACTCTTTCCCCAAAACTAAAATACTCCATACCTCAAAAAACTTATGAAAACAGGAGGTACTAATCAGAGTCTGGCATTACTTTTCCAGAGATCAAGAATTTACACTGTTTGAGGGAAGGGACTTCTCTAGCCATCGCCCAATCTCCTGACCTCGTATAGTCAATGAGTCAGTGCTCAGTAAGTATATGTTGAATGCATTCCTTAAATGAATATTTGTTTATTGTCATCAGTGATGTCAAGGGAGGAAAATGAGTAGTGGAGATGGCTATTTCAGATGTGCATAAGCTCTAATACACAATATTTTAGATAATTTTTCATATATGGCTATGCATTTAGACCCACTTAAAGGTTTCTGGACCAGATCTATATGTTTTTATTTTTAAAATTTGTGTTCTAGCTTGCACAGTCAGAAGGAACTATAGCTAATGAAACAGGAAAGGAAAGATGCATCAGAAATCTGATAGCACCCTTTTGACATTATAATAGATTCAAATTTTGTTTATTTTTAAAAACATAACACATTTATTATATTTTGATGACCAGTAAGTTTATCAATATAATATGCATCACACACATAAACTATATTGAACATAATTAAGAAAGAATTGTGAATATTTGTTGTATGTTGGGTTAAATGTTGTGCTTACTGTGAATGTGTTCTCATGCTGTTTCTTGCACACCCCCACAACTGGGGAATATTGTTTTGATATTAATTTTCTGTGTTTCATATTATGAAAGCTAACCATATTTTTTTTAACATTCCAAGTTTGCAGCTTTATTGTGAAATACACTTCTTTGAAGAGTAACTTTTCTGATCTATCTATGAGATTCACATCTGAACTTCTAAGGGAACGTTTTGCTCAATGGCACCTCTGCCCCAGAATACTGTGAAATGGTAGAAAAAGGAAAAAAACGTTTGGACTTGGTGGTTACCAGCATGCCAAATGCAATTGAGGTCAAGCAGAGTGATGGGTACAAGTGAAGCCTTTGTGATTTGGCAAGAAAGTGATTATTAGATGTCCATGGAAAGAACAGTTTTTATAGCTCAATGAGGATAGAAACCAGATTGGAAAGCAGAGATAAGATACACTTGAAACCCATCAGACAATAAAAAATGGAAAAGTCTGACAGTACCAATTACTATGAGGCTATGGGAAAGCCTCATACACTAACAGTGGGAGTACATTGAGACAACTATTCTGTAGAGGCGATTGGCACTATATACAACATCTAGTGATGTTGAAAGTACACATAGCCTGAGGCTCAGATATTCCACTTTTACCCATGTCTGCAAAGAAACATATACTGAAATGCCTATTTAATATTATATTTGGTAGGGAAAATTAGAAGCAGTGTAAATCTCCGTGAATAGAAGAAAGAGAAATAATTTGTGCTCTGTTCATATAATGAATAATACTCACCAGGTAAAAATGAATGAATGAAAATGATATGCATCAATATAGATAAATCTCAAATATATAACTAGTACATAAACCAAATTTAAACAACAAGTTTCAGAATGGAACATGTAGTGTGATATCATTATATACTTTTAAAATCACTCAAGCAAGCACTATATTTTTTGTTTTCTTTTGTTTTTTTTTTTTGAGACAGAGTCTCACTCTGTCACCCAGGCTGGAGTGTAGCAATGTGATCTCACTGCAACCTCTGTCTCCTAGGTTCAAACAATTCTGTGCCTCAGCCTCCCAAGTAGCTGGGATTACAGGCCTTTACCATCATTCCTGGCTAATTTTTTGTATTTTCAGTAGAGACAGGGTTTCTCCATGTTGGCCAGGCTGGTCTCGAACTCCTGGCCTCAAGTGATCTGCCCACCTTGGCCTCCTGAAACACTGTATTTTTAAAGACATGCACATTTAGTAAAACCACATTGATTCATACATATGTAGTAAAAAATGAAAAAACTGAATGCAAAGGATTCAAAATAATGGTTCCATGATGGGGGTAAGGGTTGGCAAAGATTTTAGATAAATATGGGGCCAAGGAGAACTACAAAAAATACTTTAATGGCACTTGGAATGTTTTATTTTATTTTTTAAAGTCTGAACGGAATAAAATAAAATAACATTTGTTCACTTAGGTGATGAGTGACTTGTTATTTGACTCCATATTTACATTAGATATATTTTATTAAAGCATGAAAATGAAAGTAAAACCCATTTTTTAATTTGGAGAAGCATAACTACATTTGAAATTAGAAGGTGCTAAGGAAAAGGGAGAATTTTAAGTTTCTTGAGAGATTGGGGATTGATATGGTTTGGCTGTGTCCCCACCCAAATCTCATCTTGAATTGTAATTCCCATAATTCCCACATGATGTAGGAGGCACCCAGTGGGAGGTAGTTGAATCATGGGGCCAGTTACCTCCATGCTGTTCTCATGATAGTGAGTGAGTTCTCACAAGATCTGATGGTTTTATAAGGGACTTTTCCCTGCCTTTTGCTCTGCACTTCTCTCTCCTGCCATGATGTGAAGAAGGGTGTGTTTGCTTCCCCTTCCATCATGATTGTAAGTTTCCTGAGGCCTCCCCAGTCGTGCTGAACTGTGAGTCAATTAAACCTCTTTTGTTTATAAATTACCCGGTCTCAGGTATGTCTTTGTTGCCAGTATGCAAACGGACTCATACAGCGATATATCATGGACCTCTGGAAAATGCAGCATCATGGGACCCCAGGCATAGGGAAGGGAGTAGACTTTGAGCTCAATGCCACATCTTATTATATCTTTGTGTATCTTATGTTACCATCTGTCTCATACAACTGTGTCTTATTCATTCTTATCTATCTGGTGGCAGTGAAAGGGCCTGGTACCTAATCATTGTTTGTAGGAAGAACGATTGGGAAATATGAAAGAAAGAAAGTCATAGGAAGGCAGTAAATGACAATGAAGATGAGTTGGAGGGGAGAATAAATAAATCAGAGATGAATTAGAGAAAAGACAAAAGATGATAGCATTAGTTCTGTGTAGCCATGAAGAAGGTACATATCATTGTTGAGAATGGAAGGGCTTGAAGAGCTAGGATTTATCTTAAAAAACAAAACAAAACACTTGAACCATGTTCTTTTGGCGTTGGAGACTAACTAGGTCCTGAAAACTTACATCAATAATGTTGTAAGACAACAATGATAATTTGGGAAAAGTAATTGCCAGATCCACTGACCAGTAAGTAAGAGAGAACTTGTAGTGATATGTTAAGAGAAAGCAGACATGAAGGGAATTTTGTAAAGCTTTGGATAAATTATGGAGTTGGCAAATACTTGTTGATGAATGTATAGGATTGAACTGGGTTTGACAGCTCTGTAGTAATCAACTTAGTTTGCATTAGTATGATGAATACGCAGCCATACACATTGAACAGCTTACACACATACAGATATAGTGCTGTATCAAGAATGGCTAGTATTGCTTCGAACCATGAATCATAGCATGTGGATAATAGCAAAACTACATTAAAATTCCCACTGAACTATTCCCAGGGCCTGAAATTAGAATCAACTTTAACTGGATTATTTTGATTTATTTATTTAATACTATCACTGATATCAGAGGACCAAGGGCAGAGCAGTTATTGACTATAGGTCACATGTAATTGTGTTATTGTACATGACTAGATTACTAAATAACTCTGAGATAATTTCTCAGCCAAATAAATAACACCAAATAACTCTGAGATAATTTCTGTCTGGTGGAAAATAAAACCTCAGGATTTTATGAGGGTACACAGTATTTCAGTGTCAAGCAATTGCAATGGATGGGTAGTCAAATTATATGGGTCTTTCATGTTTTTTGCACTGTATTTCCTTCATGGACTAGGAGCTTTAAGAGCATCAGTAAATAAAATTACAGTATATTAGAAAAGGTGAGCTTCGATTGATATTTGACAAAATTCAATACTGTGCAGTTGATATTTATTGCATATAACTTTAACCAACTTTTATTATGTTTATATCAGAGATTAGATCTAGAAATATAATCATGTGATATATTCTGGAAATGTATAAAATAGTTTAAATCAGAGACGGACAACTATGGCCTCCTGGCAATTTCAGCCCACTATCTGTTTTTGTATGAATGTGAGCTAAGAATGGCTCTTACATTTTTGTGTGGTTTAAAGAGACCTAAATCAGAGTAATATTTTTTGACAAAAGAAAATTATAAGAAATTTAAATTTTTGTTCATAAGTTTTCTTGGAACACAGCCATGCTCATTCTTGTAGGTATTGTCTGTAGCTACTTTCACACTACAAGCAGAGTTGAATAGTTGCAACGAAAACTGTCTGGTTCACAAAGCCTAAACTATTTACTCTATGGCCCTTTACAGAAAACGTTTGCTGACCCCTGATCTAAATATGTTATTTTGTAATTATGTAGTATGTTTCCTCCCAAAGATTGGCATAAACAACTCTTGGGGCCACTCTACAATCTTGGGGTTTGGCTGGTCATCAACTATCACTTTAGTAGTCTTCCCAAAGCCACAAGACAGAGCACAGACAATTATACAACAGTCATCTATGTAGGAAATAATGGCAATAATCATTTAGAATTTCCCAAGCACAGAAAGAGGAGCTACTGAAAGCACACATTGATTAGAGGTCTTTCAGCTCTGGCTTGAGAAGAGATCTCATTTGACCAACTTGTTGAGAATGCTTTACAAAAAATATTACTGGTCATAGACAAAGAAGATCGAATCAGTATTTCTTCAGAGCCCAGAACAGAAGTTACAAGATGAATAACTGCTTTCTTCTTATTTATTATTTGGATACCAACTTGTATAGTTAGTTGATCTTTGTCCTGTGTATTTATCTCTTGTTTCTTAGCGTTTAAGAGCTCAATTTTTTTAAAAGCTCTTACATGAAACTAGCTGCAGAAGTCTGTGCACAGAGGTTGTTCATATTTTTGTGCCTGTTATTTAATTGCCTGGTCACTTTGGCTCTGCCATGCATGCTTTTTACCGTAAATTCTACACTAAGTTCGTCTTTGTGTTTTTGTTTCAATAAACCGATGTTGGTCTGTGTCAGTGGACACTGAACATAGGGTGAAATGTCCCCACATCCTATAAAGGATCCATAAACCCATTAAGGACGCAAGGGGGAAAAAAATCTTCTTGGGATTTGACCCTGTCAGAGTAATTTCTCTGCCTTATTGAGTGAAAGTCCAGAAATGGTGTTTTCCTAATAAAACTTATTTTCAATTACTGAATTTTATTGGAAATGTCTAACATTGCTATTGGCTTACTCAGCTCTTTCAAACAGATGTGATTTTGTGTTTTCATAATTATTGGATTCAGAAATACCTACATGAGGTAAAGACTTTTTTTTTTTTTTTTTTTAATGTCATGGCAGTGGAGCTTCCTTTGATGGCATTAAAGGCTGTTTAGGAAGCCAGGGAACTAGTTAAGCTCAAAAAGGCTGAAAAAGCAGAACAGAAATGGCAATTTCTCTATTGCTTCTGGAGAACATCAAGAGAAGTTTGATACCACTGTGCTCATCTCTGACACACAACCTTAGTCCAATCTTCAATATGGAATTTATATTCATCTAAAAAAGTTTTTTTCCTTTGTAGTTTCCTTCTCTTCTCCTCTTCTTTTCCTTACTCCCCCTGTCTTTCTTCTTCCTTTCTTTCCTCTTCCTTTCTTTTCCTTCATTTTTTTCTCTACTCTTTTCCTCACATGTGCAAAATGTACACATTGTTTCATTCTTTTTTATTAGATCATCATTGGTAACATAAATGTAGATTTTAGTTTAATTGTACAATGTATCGTGAGGTTGATTGTCAAATCTAGGATCACCACTTCACCCAAACACAGGGACACTAAACAAAAAACAAACAAACAAACAAAAAATACAAGCACATTTGGGCTGTGGCCAAGTAGAAATCTTTAAAAGAAAACTTTTATCTCATTCTGTCTTTCTTTCCTCACCTGTTGTTTCCTTTGATCTTTCTCTGTTCTACTCAGTTTTCACCTAGTCTGTTTCTCTATTTTGTTCTCATTTTTATTTCTTCCTGGTTTCACCATTCTTTTTGTCATCACAGGGTAATAGTGTGTTAATTTTCTATCGCTGCATAACATATTACCATAAGCTTACTGGCTTAAAACAACACCCTTTCTTTTCTCACAGTTCTGTAGGACAGAAATATAGTTGAATTTGACTGGATTCTCTGCTTAGGTTTCAGAAGTCTGGGTGCTTACCTGGAGGCTTTGTAGAAGAATCCACCTCCAAACTCATTCAGGTTATTGGTAGAATTGAGTGCTTTGCAGTTGTAGGACTGAGGTCCCTGTTTTCTTGCTGGCTGTTGGCTGGGTACATTTCTCCATTCTTAGAGGCCATTCTCAAGTGCTTGCTTAAGTGGCCCAATCCATTCTAGTAACGTCTCCCTGAAAATAATCCCTCTCACACTTCGAATGTCTTTGATTTTCTTTTTAGCTACCAATTGAAGAAAATTCTCAGCTTTAGGGGGTTTATGTGGTTACGTTAGGCCCACTGGGAAAAGGTGTCTACAATACAGTCAGCAGATTGATAACCTTAATTGCAACTGCCAAATTCCTCTTTGCCATGCAACATAATATAATCATAGGATTAACACCAGCAGTGGAGATCATGGGCTAATTTTAGTATTCTGCCTACCACAAATAATAACACTTTTTTCTTTTCTTCTAGGACAGGTCAGGACATTAGTGATTATGAAAGCTGATCCTGTCTCTTTTATATAAAGAAACTCACTGATATCCTTAGTAATAGCTGAATTAGACATTTAGATACATGGGACTAGGACAGAGCTCTACGAGTCTTACTAAAGTGTTTTTCTTAGCTACACCATAGTGAAAGTTGTGAAATTTAGAATTCCACTTTTTTTTCCCAACTTTCAACCCCAAATCTTATCAAAGATAAGTAGTAATTAAGAGCTGAAGAGCTGGAAGGTGGGAGGTGTTTGAAAAGAACTTTTTATGTATTCTCTTATTATGAGTTGTTATGAGTTTAATTTTGCCTTCCTCAAAAGTTCCTGTGTTGAAGTCCTAACCCCAGTACCTCAGAATGTGACCTTCTTTGGAAATAGGGTTGTTGCGAATGTAGTTAGTTAAGATAAGGTCATACCAGCGTAGGATAAAACCCTAATCCAACATAACTGGTGTCTTTATAAAAAGAGGAAATGAAGACATAGACACACACACAGGGAGAACTCCATTTGAAGATGAAGGCAGGAATCAGTGTGGTGCTTCTATAAGCTGAGGAAGGCCAAAGATTGCAGGCAAACTACCAGAAGCTGGGAAGAGGCAAGGAACAGACTCTTTCTCATTGGGCTTAGAAGAAATCAACTTTGCTGACACCTTGATCTTGAACTTCTAGCTCCCGAACTGAGACAATAAATTTGTGCCCAGTTTGTGGCACTTTGTTACCGCATCCCTAGAAAACTAAAGTAAGAGTCTATCAAAGTGATGCAAATTTTAAAGCTGTAGCCTGTTACCAACAAAAGTGACATACTGAATAGGTGGCATCTGAGTTCTAATAGATGGTTGCTAAGTAGCCCAGTAAAACATATTCCAGAAATTATGACATTTGGATTTGATAAAATATGTTCCATTTTTGCATATTGGGCTCTCATTAAATAATACAAATATAAAAGTCTGTTAACACCTTGATGTAAGCAAGTAGGATTCATTCTTGCACCCCAGCCCTAGCACAATGCCAGGTTTATAGCAGATACTCAATAATTGGCTATAGAAGGAAAGAATGAAGGAGGAAAGTTGATTAATATAGAGTATCATAATATCAATCCATAGAAAGCTCTATATAAGCAAACAAATTAAATAAAAACTAAAATGTTTTTCGTTTAAAAGTAAATGCCCTAAATGATCGGCCCATCTTAGAAAATCCAAAATTCATCAAGTTATTCATTCAGGAAATATTTATTATACATCTATGACCTGCTGGATACAGTACTCGGAACTGGAGGCAGAGAGCTGAATGAGAGGGACCCAGAACCTAGTCTTGTGCAGCTTACAGTTGAGTGGATAAGATCTGAAACAAATCCACCATGACAGATACGTATAATACAAATTTGCTTGAATGCTAGGAAGATAACATGGTCTTCCATTCTTATTCCCTGTCTTAGTCAGTTCAAGCTGCCATAACAAAATACCATAGACTGGGTGGTTTAAACAATAAAAGTGAATTTTCTTACAGTTCTGGTGGCTGGAAGTCCTAGATTAGGGTGTTAGCAATAGTTTTTCTGGTGAGGGCTCTTATCCTGGTTTGCAGAGGTCTGCCTTCTGGTTGTGTCTGGCCTCACCTGACTTTTCCTCTGTGCATGTTGCTCAGGGAGAGAGAGAGCTCCAATGTTGCTTCCTTGTCTTATAGGACCACCAGTCCTTCATTTTGACCTCATTTAACCTTTATCACCTTCTTACAGGCCCTGTGAGATCACAGTGAGGGTTAAAGGTTCAATATATGAATTTACACAAACATTCAGTCTATGACTCTTTCCTTCAAATTGTTTTCCCAAAAAGCAACTGGAGTGATCCTTCTATAATGCAAGGCAGATCACATGACCCTTAACACAAAAGCTTTCAAGGGTTTCCCCTTTCACTTAGAGTAAATCTGTAAGGACCTACTATGGTGTCCAAGGCCCTACTCCATCTAACCCTAATCTCACTTTTCCTGCCTCATCTCTTACAATTGTCCTCCAACTCAGTCCACTTTAGTCACTGTAGTTCCTTGCCTTCCTCAAACACTCCAGGCATTCTCTTGCCTCAGGACTTTGCACTGGATTCTCCCTCCACCTGGAATACTCTCTCCCTAGATAGTTATATGGCTGGCCCCTTTCCTCCTTGCCGTCTTTTCTCATATGCCACCCTCTCAGTGAGACTTTCCATTGCCACTCTAAACTAGAACTGTCTAAATGTTTTTGATACTCAATTTACTTATTTTGCTTATTGTCTACTTCTCTGACTAAAATGTTCACTCTTGTTTACTGTTGTATCCACGGTGCTTAAAATAGCTCTTAGAACATACTTAGTGCACAAAATAAATTTGTTGGATGAACAAATAAATTTAACAGAGTGCTGTGATAGGGAAAAGTGGATAAGATTTAGATTTAAAAAGACCTGTTTCATGGGTGCACTAAAATAAAACCTCAGAATTCACCACTGTAGAACTCATCCATGTAATCAAAAACCACCTGTACCCCAAAAACTATTCAAATAATAATAATAATAAAATAATAATAATAAAATAATAATAATAAAAAGACCTGTTCTAAGGAGAGGCAATAAAGAGAATCCTGAAAATCAAGGCACTTTCCATGAGAAAAGCTGGGGTAGGTTGCGGGAGGGATGTGTTTAGGAAGAGGGAGAAGTATATATTCTGATCTGGGAAAGAGTTGGGCATAATTCAGAAGGTTAAAGGAAGTGAGTGTGATGGGAACATGTGAGGGAAGGGGAAAAAGACTGTAAACTGTAAAAAGACTGTTCAAGTTCTGGGATATATGTGCAGAACATGCAGGTTTGTTACATAGGTATACACATGCCATGGTGGTTTGCTGCACACATCAACCCGTCATCTACATTAGGTATTTCTCCTAACACTATTCCTCCCCCAGCCCCCAGCCCCCAACAGGCCCCGGTTTTTGATGTTCCCCTCCCCATGTCCATGTGTTCTCATTGTTCAACTCCTACTTATGAGTGAGAACATGTGGTGTTTGGTTTTCTGTTCTTGTGTTAGTTCGCTGAGAATGATGGTTTCCAGCTTCATCCATGTCCCTACAAAGGACATGACCTCATCCATTTTTATGGCTGCATAGTATTCCATGGTGTATATGTGCCACATTTTCTTTATCCAGTCTATCATTGATGGGCATTTGGGTTGGTTCCAAGTCTTTGCTATTGTGAACGGTGCTGCAAATAAACATGCATGTGCATGTGTCTTTATAGTAGAATGATCTAGAATCCTTTGGGTATATACCCAGTAATGGGATTGCTGGGTTAAATGGTATTTCGATTCTAGATCCTTGAGGAATCGCCACATTGTCTTCCACAATGGTCGAACTAATTTACACTCCCACCAACAGTGTAAAAGCGTTTCTATTTCTCCACATCCTCTCCAGCATCTGTTGTTTCCTGACTTTTTAATGATTGGCATTCTAACTGGCATGAGATGGTTTCTCATTGTGGTTTTGATTTGCATTTCTTTAATGATCAGTGATGATGAGCTTTTATCATATGTTTGTTGGCTGCATAAATATCTTCTTTTGAGAAATGTCTGTTCACATCCTTCCGATAAAGCTACATCTAAAGCATCTTGTGTGCCATGTGAAAGAATTTGCATTTTCTTCGCTTATGTAATGGTGAGTCCATTGAAAATCTTTAAGCAGGGGAGGGACACGATCTGATAGAGTATTCATAAAAACACCAATGGTCTATGAGAAGAGAAAGAATTGGGCGTGGGCAAGAATGGCAGCTGAGAAAGTACTACTAACATTCAGATAAGAGATGACAGCAACTGGGATGAATGCTATCCTCTCTTGGGGTGACTTTGTCTTTATTTACCTGGTCCAGTTTTCTAACTGGTTTTTGTCAAGGGTATACAGCTGTAGGAGGGGCAACAGTCTATGGACATCCCTTTTGATCAGCCACCATTCCTTGGGTACAGCATGAGAGTAAGAATAGTTGAAACTTAATGACAATTCCAGAGTTTTATGGTATGTATTTTACTGGGAGTTCTGTTCCCAGTATATTTGATAACCCTAATGAGATCTACTTTAATGGGTAGCCCAATGAGGGTGAGGAATATTTTTGAACTGGCAATTTTCAATGATCGGATGAGTCCTACCAGTGCTGCATGTTTCTCTGGAATATGATGATGTAACTAAAGAAGAACCAGTAAGATGCTGATTTTCTTCATCTGCATGAGTCCTACTGGTGCTGCATGTTTCTCTGGAATATGATGATGTAACTAAAGAAGAACCGGTAAGATTCCGACTTTCTTCATCTGCAAGTGGAGATGATCCTCACTTTTAAGGGCCATGGTCTCATCTGATTTAGAAATGGAGGAGAGGATGAATGAGTCAGCAGGGACAGCCTAGAGATGAAAGGCGCAATGCAAAATTACAAATATTCTAAGGACTACTAAATATCTTTTCACCTGTGAATCTCGAAGCATGTGCAGCTTCATAACTGGGCATGACTGTTCCAGCTCAGGAGAGAGGTGGCTTACAACAGTAAAGATTCTGGAGATAACAAAGTTGAGTCCTTGGCCTGTTCACCAAATGTTAATACATATGTAATTGAATCTGTCTATTCCAGGAGAGAACTAACATTTCATTTCGATGCAATACAGTGTAAGATTGCGACTGTTTTTATAATTTCAGTTAGATAGGAGTTACCGAATCTTGCTATTGTGCAGGGTCAGAAAATGGGTAATAGATATTGCTGCTGAATCTTAACATCTAGAAATAATCAATCCAATAGCAATGAACCAAATTTGGGAGCGCTATAAACCAGCTCATGCAGAGATATAAAAATGTGTTTGAGTAAAGTTCCTGAGGACAATAGGTGTTTGACAGCACTGAATTGACCTGCAGGTACACAGGTGCACACGCCTGGGTCTAGAACAAAAACTGAAAGGGAGATCTTATATTCCTCATGTTGCTTGCTATCCTCAATAATTACTGCCTTTTCTTTCATTGACTGTTAAACTCAATTTCATTTTTAAGGAAGGTCTGTCAGGAGAAAGGAATTGCCAAAGATTTGCAAGTTTAGCTGGTGGCTTTAGGGAGCTCTGGCAGTGCCTCACAATTGCCCAGCAGCTATTTGTAGGCCTTCCCCACTGGCAGAAAATTCAGAAAATGGGTTGAAAAGGCTGCCCACAGCATCTTACTAGAAACAGAGATCGTCGCTGAGATCTGAAGAGATCACATTTCATTTGGGACTTTAAGCTTGACAACATGATCAATTTTTGCCCCACATCCTCAGCTTGGTTTGTTAGCATATTTGTGAATTAAGCAGAATTTGCTTGTAGGACACTGTCTCTGCCAGCAGACCTCACACTGTGTGTATAGATCCTCCCAAGGTATACAGCCAGATTTTCACCAATGTGTAAAGTGTATTTAGCTACAATGTAATATACAGATACTGCTATGATAATGTCTATAATAGGTGGGTGGAGCTGGTATATCTTGTGGTGCACATGACATAGTGGTTAAGAACTCTGGAGTCTCCCTGTCTGGGTTCAAATATCTGATTCAGCTCTTACTATCGCTGTGATTTTAACCAAGTTGTTTGAATCCATGTGCCTCTGTTTCCTCGTCTTCAGTTTCCTCATTATGATGGTAATGATAGGTAGTACGTACATCATAGGGTTATAAGGATGAAATAAATTGATTCATGTAAAAGTGCTTAGAAATATGCTGAATACATAGGAAGCTGTCAACAAATATTAGCCTTTATGATGTAGCATAGGGTACGACATGATCAGAATGAGGTCAGAGGCGCAGTGTAACTTTATGTCAGCATGTAGGAAATGTTTGCTGGAATGCAGGGCAACTCTGTTCTGTAGGAATTTAAGAGCGCATATACACAGTCTTGCTTCATCAGCAACAAGGGGCTGAAAGGTGACCAGTGCATGATGTTGGCATTGTGGAACACAGCTCTTCTTGAGCAGTGATTGCTTTAGAAATTACTGCTACTTTAGTGCTGTTTTGAGACTTCTACTGTATTCAAATATCCCACCAAATGTGATGAGTTTTGAAATTGTGCTAAAAACAAAAGTTGTGGTCAATTGTTTAATGCCTTCTTTAAGTACTCCCTCCCTGATTCTTCATATGACCAACACTCAGACCCTCCTGATGAACCCTTGCTGATTTCTAGTTGATTGACTGATTCATTCGTTCCCAAAATTTTTGAGCGTGTAATAATAATAATAATAATGAGTTTGTATAAAGTGCGTACTGTGTGCCAAATACTGTGAAAGACACTTTAAAGCATATCTTAATCCTCAGAAGGAAATTTGCAGGAAGGAATTATTATACCCATTTTACAGATTAGGCTTAATGAGATACAATATCTCACCCAAAGTCACATAGCTTGTGAAGGGCAGAATCTGAACTCAAGCCAAGGACTTAAGCCAAAGCACTGTGTTATATTGCCTTCCATGTTAGCAGGCTCTGTGCTAGGTGTGGTGAAAGAAAAATAAATGAGGCAAAGAGCCCAATTTTAAGGAGATCAGTTTAGGTCAGGGACTAGCTATGTATACACAGAATGAGAACACAGTGGGGTAAGTGTCCATATATGTATAGATTGGTAAAGGTATGGCAAACCCATAGTGACTAACTGCTTTTATTCCTCTAGAGCTTTGATTCACATCTTTCCTTCCTCCTTTTTCCTCTGTCTTTATCAAAATTTGCCTGTTTCATGTTCCATTTGGTCAGGGCTCTGATTTCAGATAGGGAATTGATAAATAATTGGGTGTAGGTTACAGTGTCCTAGAGTCCTATATCCTGATAATCTTCAGAGTGCCTCAAGAGGTGGCATTTTATCTGAAAACTGACTTAAGTAGTTATCTCAGGTACAACAGAAGAGCTGTGAGGTTTATGATGGGATAGTCTTGGAGCATTCATTACATCAAACCACATGGTCTGTTCCTTATGTGGCAACAATGCAAATGCCCCTTTATTTGTTCAGATGATGAACTGTCCTCAACTCCATCCCACATCCCCAAGCAAAACTTTCCTACCTCTACTTCTCTGCTACCTGAGTTCACCTTAGAAGGAAAGGAGGACAAAAAGCCTCAATATTTCACAAAAATGGACAATTTGCTTTTGGAGTCAAATCTGGCAATGTGACCAGGAAATCTTTTGAAAAAAAAAAAAAAAGTTCTTGGTATTTCCTGCTTCTTTGCAGATAATGAATTCAGAAAAGGATGACCTCCCCCTACCAAGCTTTAAAAAAATGTTTACCTACCCTTCTGTTTTCCAATCCAAACTGGTATGAAAACATTCAGGAGGTCAACATTTGAAAATGGTTTTTGAAAAAGAAAACCACCCACACTCAAAAAACTGTTTTCCTTCCTAGTAAATGTAATTTTAAATTTCAAAGGCAGGATTTAGGTCAGTGGTTTGGGTCATTTTTTATTTTACCCAAACTGGGCCACCCTTCCCTTATTGTGCAATCCAGAAGAATCAGAAAGATGTCAGGTAATAAAAATCCAGCAAGGAAAAAAGGTTGGAACACACTCTGTCCAAAGTTGCATGCCCTTAAGTTCTGCTAACTTCAGCAGGATTTGTACATTAGTAGTGAAGGGCAGAATCTGGTCCACCGATTTTATTATCATTGAAGAAGAGGAGATTTTTTCTGACTGTGAAATGGAAAAATATAATTTATGATTCAGACTTAGTCTGACGGGTTGAACAAGAGATGGAAACTTACCAGTTTGTGGCTTTAAATATAATGATATGCAAGTGAGGAGAGACCAGGAGCACCCACACATGACTGAGAGGGATTCTGGTCCAGAATGACCTTTCAGCTCCTGGAGCATCCAAGGCATATGGATGTATTATCTGACAAGATCCACAAGTGAAGTTTATTACAACATGGAAGAAAGATGAGGTTTGGTGGGCTGATGAGTGACCTTTTTAGTCTGTCCATCTGTTATCTTCATAAATCATTTCAGTGCAAGGCAAGAAGACTCCTTTTCACCTCATACCCGAAAATTTAGCTTTTCAGGGCTGACACTTGACCTGGACTAATCACCTTTTTTTTGTTTTTTTTTGTTTTTTTACTTTTTGAGATGGAGTTGACCTGGACTAATCACTTTTTTTCTTTTTTTTTTTTTTCCCTGGGATGGAGTTTTGCTCTTTCACTCGGGCTGGCATACAATGACGTGATCTCGGCTCACTGCAACCTCTGCCTCCTGGGTTCAAGTGATTCTCCTGCCTCAGCCTCCTGAGCAGCTGGAATTATAGGTTCCCACCACCACACTCGGCTAATATTTGTATATTTAGTGGAGACGGGGTTTCACTATGTTGGCCAGGCTGCTCTTAAACTCCTGACCTCAGGCGATCCGCCCAACACGGCCTCCCAAAGTGCTCAGATTGCAGGCGTGAGTCACCGCACCCGGCCAACTAATCACCTTTAATGGATGATGAAAATATAGTTGAAGTGTGAAAATGATGTTCCTCTGAAAACCCTTTGTCATTTTCTTTCTTTACTACCCTCAACTTGCTGTACTCATAAGTGAATTTAAACTCATAAACAGCCCAAGAATGGACTTAAGTTTGAGGAGGAAAATAATGAATTTAAGAGACTTATGAGACATGAATTTGAGGCACTTCCCACTGCCTACATTTACTTGACCTTTTGATTTCATATGAATCTATGCTCTGGTCTTTGGCTGACACATGAGTACACTTTAGAGTGACCAAAGTAATTTCAATCAATTGATCAATGTATTTTTAGTGTCTGTGTTGCTAGTAACAGACAGACTCCCTAACAAGTTGAACTTTCAGGAATCTGTTTCTTTGACTCATGCCAACTTTATGTAACTCCTTTTCTGTGGAGGAGCTCTGATATGGTTTGGCCGTGTCCTCACCCAAATCTGAACTTGAATTGTATATTCCAGAATTCCCACATGTTGTGGGAGGGATCCAGAGGGAGGTAATTGAATCATGGGGCTAGTCTTTCCCGTGCTATTCTCCTGATAATGAATAAGTTTCACAAGATCTGATGGGTTTGTCAGAAATCTCAGGGGTTCCTGCTTTTGCTTCTTTCTCATTTTCTTTTGCCACTGCCATGTGAGAAGTCCCTTTCTCCTCCCGCCATGATTCTGAGTCCTCCCCAGCGATGTGGAACTGTAAGTTCAATTAAACATCTTTTTTTCCCAGCCTTGGGAAATATCTTTATCAGCAGCATGAAAACAGATTAATACAGTAAATTGGTACCAGTAGAATGGGGAGTTGCTGAAGAGATACCTGCAAGTGTGGAAGCGACTTTGGAACTGGGTAACAGGCAGAGGTTGAAACAGTTTGAAGGGCTCAGAAGAAGACAGGAAAACGTGGGAACATTTGGAACTTCCTAGAGACTTGTTGAACGGCTTTGACAAAAATGCTGATTAGTGTTATGAACAATAAGGTCCAGGTTGAGGTGGTCTCAGATGGAGATGAGGAACTTGTTGGGAACTGGGGCAAAGGTGACTCTTGTTATGTTTTAGCAAAGAGACGGTTGATATTTTGCCCTTGCCCTAGAGATTTGTGGAAGTTTGAACTTGAGAGAGATTATTTGGAGTATCTTGCAGTAGAAATTTGTAAGCAGGAAAGCATTCAAAATGTGACTTGGGTGCTGTTAAAAGCATTCTGTTTTAAAACGGAAACAGCATAAAAGTTCAGAAAATTTGCAACCTAATGGTGCAGTAGAAAAGAAAAACCAATTCTTTTGAGGAGAAATTCAAGCAGATGCAGAAATTTGCATAAGTAGCAAGGAGCCTAATGTTAATCCCCAAGACCATGGGGAAAATGTCTCCAGGCCATATTAGAGACTTTCGTGGCACCTCCTATCATCACACGCCCAGAAGCCCAGGGGGAAAAAGTGGTTTCGTGGGCCAGGTCCAGGTCCCCATGCTGTGTGCAGCCTAGGAACCTGGTGCCCTGTGTCCCAGCCTCTCTAGCCATGGCTGAAAGGGGCCAACATGCAGCTCAGGCTGTGGCTTCAGAGGGTGGAAGCCCCAAGCCTTGGCAGCTTCCGTGTGGTGTTGAGCCTGTGGGTGCACAGAAGTCAAGAATTGAAGTTTGGGGACCTCTGCCTAGATTTCAGAAGATGTATTGAAATGCCTGGATGCCCAGGCAAAAGTTTGCTGCAGAGGCAGAGCCCTCATGGAGAACCTCTGCTAGGGCTGCGTACAAGGGAAATGTGGGGTCAGAGCCCCCACACAGAGTCCCTGTCGGGGCACTGCCTGGTGGATCTGTAAGAAGAGGGCCACTGTCCTCCAGATCCCAGAATGGTACATCCATTGACAGCTTGCACTGTGCACCTGGAGAAGCTGCAGACGCTCAATGCCAGCCCATAAAAGCAGCCAGGAAGGAGGCTGTACCCTGCAAAGCCACAGGGGTGGAGCTGCCCAAGACCATGGGAACCCACCTCTTGCATTAGCATGAGCCAGATGCAAGATATGGCATCAAGGGAGATCATTTTGAAGATTTAAGATTTGACTGCCCTGATGGATTTCAGACTTGCATGGGGCTGGTAGCCCCTTTGTTTTGCCCAATTTTCCCCCAGGTGTAATGGCCATATTTACCCAATGCCCATACCCCCATTACATCTAGGAAGTAACTAACTTGATTTTGATTTTATAGGCTCATAGGTGGAAAGGATTTGCCTTGTCTCAGATAAGACTTTGGACTGTGGACTTTTGAGTTAATGCTGAGACGAGTTAAGACTTTGGGAGACATTTGGGAAGGCATGATTGGTTTTGAAATGTGAGTATCTAAGATTTGGAGGGGCAAGGGGTAGAATGATATGGTTTGGCTGTGTTCTCACCCAAATCTCAACTCGAATTGTATCTCCCAGGATTCCCACGTGTTGGGAGGGACCCAGGGGAAGGTAATTAAATCATAGGGGCTGGTCTTTCCTGTGCTAGTCTCATGATAGTGAATAAGTCTCACAAGATCTGATGGGTTTATCAGGGATTTCTGCTTTTGCTTCGTTCTCATTTTCTTTTGCTGTGCCATGTAAGAAGTGTCTTTTGCATCCCGCCATGATTCTGAGGCCTCACCAGCCAGGTGAAATGGAAGTTCAATTAAACCTCTTTTTCTTCCCAGTCTCAGGTGTGTCTTTATCAGCAGCATGAAAATGGACTAATACAAGCTCATATGTTTATTCAACAAACATAAACCATAATAGACATTCAATTAGTGTTTTCTGAATAGATGAATGACTTCTTATTTATAGAAGATGTTATTATATTTGAGCTGGATTTTAAAGAATGAGTGAGATAAAATAAACGTTTGAGGGGAGGGGAGAAAGAGCAAAGGCAGAGAGATAGGAAAGTACAAGGTATGTGTGTAGTGTGGGTCCCGTACCTGGTACTGGGAAGAGAATCAACAAATACATGCTTAATGAATAAATAATAGTGTTAAGTACTGAACAAAAAGAAAAATGGATAAGTTTTAGCCCCTTCATGGAACTTAAAGTCTAAAAAGGGAATTGGAGCTGTATACAACTCATGATAAATCAAATTTACTCATATTCAAGTATTTCCTGAGTGCCTACTGTACTAGTCATGGTTGTCCAGAGAAAGACAACAAATGAGATTGTGGTCTCTCTCTCTCTATTTGTATAGATCCTCCCTCTCTTTCTTTCTCTTTTTTTTTTTTTTTTTTTTTTTGAGATGGAGTCTTGCTCTGTTGCCCAGGCTGGAGTGCAGTGGTGCGATCTTGGCTCACTGCAAACTCTGCCTCCCGGGTTCACGCCATTCTCCTGTCTCAGCCTCCTGAATAGCTGGGACTACAGGCGCCTGCCACCACGCCCAGCTAATTTTTGTATATTTATTAGAGTCGGGGTTTCACCGTGTTAGCCAGGATGGTTTGGATCTCCTGACCTCGTGATCTGCTCGCCTCAGCCTCCCAAAGTGCTGGGATTACAGGCTTGAGCCACCGTGCCCAGCCCTTCCCTTTATGTATATATGGAGTGTAAGATTGTGGGGCTGGCAAGTTTGAAACCCACAGGGCAGGCTGAAGACCCAAGGAAGATTTGCTGATGCAGCTAGGATCTAAAAGCAGTCTGAAGGCAGAATTCCCTCTTCTTTAGGGGACCTCAGTCTTTTTCTCTTACAGCCGTCACCAGATTGAATGAGGCCCACTGACATTGTGGAGGGTCATCTGCTTTATAAAAATACATTGATGTAATAAATGTTAATCTCATCTAATACCTTCATAACAACATCTACACTGATGTTTGACCAAGTATCTGGTTACTATGGCCTAGCCTAGGTGACACATAAAATCAACCCTCACATCTACTAAGTAGTGGGCCTTGCTCTGGATACTAGAGATAGAGCAATGAACAAGATAGATTAAAATCCCTGTGATGAAGAAGTTTATGAAAACTATATAAAACTTGCATCATGTCACATGGTAAATATTGTGGAGAAAAATAAGATTAAAAAGGGAATAAGGAAACTATAATTTTTTAAAATGATCAGGGAAGTCCTCGTTGAGAAGTTCCCATTTGAGTCAGGACCTGAAAGCAATAAGGAAGTGAACATACAGATATCTGTGGAAGGAATAATCCATGAGAGGGTAAAGCAAATGTAAGCTTTAGGCAAGAGGGTGCCTGCTATATTTGACAATCAGCTTTTGATAAGTGCTTTAAAATGCATAAAACATAATATAAACAAAAATGTAACATAGGTAAAGCTCACTATTGGATTATTGTGAAGGAAGAGATTACTTCCAACTGGGACCTTTTTGGAATAGACCTCAATGCCAATCACATAGTAGATATTTAATTGGTATTTACTGAATAAATTAATGGCACACTGTATTTGGGCTAGATTTGGACGGGTAGGTGGAATTAAGTGAATATAGAGGAAAAAGCAAGAAAAGAAGTAGAGAGTACTTGGTATTTTTGTGTCATGGACACTGATCCAGAATGGCTGAGTCATGCAGGCTTTGGTGGAATAGAGATGAGGAGTATATGGAAGATAAGGCTTAAGAAGGAAGTTGAAGCCAGACCGTAAAAGTCTTTGCATCTAGACCATAGAGACTGAATGTCATTTTATAACCATTTTTGAGCCATCAAAGTTTTAAAGGAGGGGAAAAGTGAAGTCATGTTAACAATTTAGGAAAATATTCACCAAAGGAAATTCCTTTAAACACTTATTCAGAGGGTATTGGTAAATATTTTATGGAAAAAACCAACTTAATTTCAAATAAATTTGGGACATGCTAGGTTAAACCGAGTTAAACATGATTTTTACTGCCCTAATCTAAATAGACTTTAATATGTCAATACATATTGTCAGGCTAAAAAAGATGGCTCTAATCACTAGGTTTCCCAGATATTTTTGGCCACAGAAAAGAATTTTGGATAGTATGTCTTCATTATTCACAATTCATTGGAAACTCTGATTTGGGAGGATAATAGTTGTTGAGAGAGTATATTGGATTGAAGGAGTGAATGAAAGATGAAGGCTATTTGGAAAGCTGATAGAATAACCACTGTGGGAGATACGAAGGGCCTAAACCGGAAATGTAGCAGGATTGTGGAATAAAGACTTTCAGAGGTAGAATCACATGAATTAGTCAGTGTTTAGTGAATAGGAATGGGAGGTTATGAAACTGAAAGAGCAGAAAAGCTTAATGCATTGGAAATGGGAAGATGGTGATGTCTTCTGAGATAACAACTCAAAACAGACTTAACTTTGAGGAGGAAAAGAAAGAATTTGAGAGACTTATAAGAACCCAATTTTGTTTAATTTTTAAATATTTGGAGATTTTACAAATATCTTTCTGTTATTGATACAGTTCAATTTCTGATGGTTAAAAACTGTATTTTGTATGATTTCAATTCTTTTAAATTTTTTGAGATTTGTTTAAAGACCCAAAGTATACTTTATCAAGGCGATTGTTCCATGTAACTAGAAAATAATGTCTATTCTGTTGTTGAGTGGAGGATCCTACAAATGTCAGTTTGATCAAGTTGGTTGATAGTATCATTCAAGTCTTCTTATTTTTACTAATTTCTGTTTACTTGTTCTATCAGCAACTATGAGAAGAGCATGAACATATCCAAGTAAAGTTGTGTGTTTTCCTTGTTCTTTTAGTACTTTCAGTTCTGTTTTATGTATTTTGAAGCTCTGTGGTTGGGTACAATCACATCTATAGTTGTTATGTCATTATAAAATGTCCCTATATTGGCCTTGATATGCCTTGTGCTAAAGTATATTTTATCTGATATTATTTATAGCCACTCCAACTTTCTTTTGATTAATGTCTTTATGGTATAACCTTTCCCAACCTTTTATTATTTATCTATCTGTCTTTCCATGTAAAGTGGAGTCTTATAGATAAAATATAATTAAATATTGCTTTTTAAAAAGTCTAACAATTTTTGCCTTTTAATTTGGGTTTAGATCATTTATATTTAATGTAATTACTGACATGTTTGCATTTAAGTCTACTATACTTCTAGTTATCTTCCAGTTGCCCCTCTGTTCTTAGTTTCCCCTTTCTTCTTTTTCTACCTCGTTTTTATTCAATATTATCTCCCCTTTGGCCTTATTACTTATACTTCTTTCAAATTCTTTCAAGATTGCTGTAGAGTTTAAAATATAAACCTGGTAAGAATAAACTTTAATTTATAATAGTCCACATAGAAACAGTATTATAGTATTTCACACATAGTATAAAAATCTTTAAAGAATATACCTCATTTTCTCTCCCATAATTTATGATATTGTTTTCACACATTTTATTTCTTCATGTTATGAACATGTTATTCTTGCTATAAACAGTTGATATCTTTTTTATTTTTATTTTTTATTATACTTTAAGTTCTGGGATACATGTTTGCTGCACCCATCAACCCATCATCTACATTAGGTATTTCTCCTAATGCTATCCCTCCCCCAGTCCCCCACCCTCCAACAGGCCCCAGTGTGTGATGTTCCCCTCCCTCTGTCCATGTGTCCTCATTGTTTGACTCCCACCTATGAGTGAGAACATGCAGTGTTTGCTTTTCTGTTCTTGCGTTAGTTTGCTGAGAATGATGGTTTCCAGCTTCATCCATGTCCCTGCAAAGGACATGAACTCATCCTTTATTATGCCTGCATAGTATTCCATGGTATATTATTGCCACACTTTCTTTATCCAGTCTATCACTGATGCTCATTTCGGTTGGTTCCAGGTCTTTGCTATTGTGAACAGTGCTGGAAATAAACATATGTGTGCATGTGTCTTTATAGTAGAATGATTTATAATCCTTTGGGTATATACCCAGTAATGGGATTGCTGGGTCAAATGGTGTTTCTGGTTCTCGATCCCTGAGGAATCGCCACACTGTCTTCCACAATGGTTGAACTAATTTACACTCCCACCAACAGTGTAAAAGTGTTCCTGTTTTTCCATATCCTCTCCAGTATCTGTTGTTTCCTGACTTTTTAATGATCGCCATTCTAACTGGCGTGAGATGATATCTCATTGTGGTTTTGATTTGCATTTCTCTAATGGCCAGTGATGATGAGCTTTTTTTCATGTTTGTTGGCTGCGTAAATGTCTTCTTCTGAGAAGTGTCTGTTCATATCCTTCGCCCAAAACAGTTGATTATTTTTAAGGACATTTAAAAATATTAGCACTTTAAAAATTTCTACTGCTTTTAATTGTTTGGCGTAGATTTACATTTCAAACTGGTATTGTACTCCTTTTGATAGAAATATTTTCCTTAAATATTTTTTAGCACACATCTGTTTACAATTATTTCAGCTTTGGTTTGTCTAAAAAAGACTTTATTATTAAAAGCTATTTTCTCTGAGCATAAAACTCTGGGTCAAGAATTTTTGCTATTGTTGTTATTACTTTTGTATTTTTTAGTCCCTTAAAGCTATAACTGTAATAATTTTGAGCTTGCATAATTTCTAACAAAATATTTACTGCAATATTACCTTGTTCCTTCATATGTCTATATATTTTTGTCAGTGGCTGTATCAGGATTTTTTTTTCTTTGGTTTTCATAACTTTGACTATGATGTGTCTAACTGTGTCTTTTCATATTGTTGTAGATTGTGTTTAGATTATGTTTCATATATATCCTGTGTAGAATTCTCTGAGCTGTTGTTTTTTCAGCAGATCTGATAAGCTGAGAGAATTCTACACAGGATGAATATAAAACATAATCTAAAGATAGATTTATTAGATCTATCTTTCATTGATTTTGGAATATTGTTAGCTATATGCATGCTTTTGAAGATTTTTAATACTTTATTATCCATCTGTTTCCTTCTTTGACTTTAATAACACTTATGTTAGACTATCTGATATGGTCCTACAGTATTCCAATGCTCTGTTTTTACCTCCTACTCTTTTTTGTCTTTGTGTTGAGGTTTTAATGAAAATGATGGTGTTCTTTTCATACGATGACATGGTCTGAATCCATTTACTTAATTTATTCCCTGTTCACATTCCCATTTGCCAAAGGGCCATAATGAGAAGGAAAAACCCTTGTCACAACTGAAAATTGGGTCCTTATATACCACGAACCTCAAATAATTATTTTTCTTTTATTTTGGTTTAAAAAAGAAGTTGATTAAGCTAGTTAGTATTAGGAGATTTTTCAAGCAGACTTTTCATTGCTTATGGTGACTTACAGGATGGTTGACCCTTCACTCAGAGTGCTATGGTCTCAGGACAGTTGAGCTATGGGGTAATCAGGAAGTATGAGGAGTGCTATGTAGATCTCAGTTCCAGTAAATTCTCTGAGATGTGTACCTTGAGCTACTGCTGTGGCGCTTATACCTTGTGCTTGCTTCTGAAAGCCTACTGGATAAAGTGGGGGCCCTTCCGAAACTGGAACATTGTAGCAACAGTCACTTCAGTTAAAGAAACAAGATCACATTCCTAGTTCACTTCCAGTTGTCATAACAAACATGGAAAACAAATGTGAAAACACACAAACGAAACTCACTATTATGACTATCTTCAGCTATGTTTAATAAATCAGACAAAACTCATTGAAAAATTTAAATAGTCATTATAAGAGAAAATATTTAAAAAACTGGAGAATAGTCCCAAGCAATTCAACCTAGGAGTATCATAGAAACAGTACAGATAAATAATTATAAAATATAAAGAGAAGAAAATTTTTTTCAGATGAGCGCTAGTATTTTTAGCATACAAATATTTATCAAATAAAATTAGGCAAAGTAAACAATAAGACACTATCCCAGACTTAACCTACAACATACTTTCATCTTTAGAAAAAAGGAAAAGTACCTGCAATCATTCAGAGAGACGAAACAAGTTATTTAAGAATTATATCTGTTTCACAATATTAAATGCTAGGAGGTAGTCTTCAGATTTTGAAGAATAAGACGTGATTTAAGAATTCTACACTCAGTTAACCTATTGTTCACATAGATGGCAACAAAAACAAATTCTCAGAAATATCAAGCCCAAAGCATTTTAAGTGCAATTAAAAAAAAATCTCCAAATAAATAAATAAATAAATGCTCTGGAACAAAACTTAGAATAAGATGAATATCTTTCCAATTTGCTTTATTAACCTGATAAGAAACCTTGCAAACATAGAGGATATTTGCACATACACATGCAAAACTATGAATTAATCTCATTTATAAATATAAATGCAATTCTGATTAAAATATTAACAAATAAAAACTATAACTATACTAAAACATTAATCAATGAGTAAATGCTTCTCTTTTGGAAAAACAGCAGTAGCTTAACATTATGAAATGGATTAATATTTAAAATCAAGAAGAAAAAAATCCTTTTCTAGTAGATGCAAAAAATTATTTGATAAGATGTAACACTTCATCTTGATTTTAAAAGTCTTCATAACCTTCATAGTAGAAAACTTCCTTAATATAGTGAAACGATCAATCTGATATTAGTAGAAAAGACGATACTTAATAGTAAACGACTGGAATGATGTCCTTCAAGTCAGAAATAATGTAAGGCCATTAATTATTATTAATTGTTTAGTGTTTACTTCAAAGTTGTAGCAGATGCAATAAGATAGGAAAAAATCAGTGAGTCACAAATATTAGAATGAAGGAGAAAAAATTGTCATTATTTGCAGATCATATAGCAAACTAAAGAGAATGGACTTAAAAGCTGTTAGAACTACCAAGAGAATGAAACAAGGTAGCCTGTTAAAACTTGTGTATACAAATTAGTGGGTTTAATACATAGTTGTATTTTTAAAATGTGAAAACATAATAGGAAACAATTGTTATTAATAATAACAAATTTTGAAAATATGTAGGAATAAAATTATCAAGAAATGTATATCATCTACATGAAGAAAATTTATAAACTTTACTAAGGAACCTAAAAGAAGACTAATTAAAAGCTATATCATTTTTAAAGAAGAATGTAGTTCTACGGGAAATTGTTTATATTTTCTTGAAATTGGCAAGACCCAGGCCTTTACAGTATGACTTCAAATCTGGAAAAATAAACTGGAAAAAAATGAACAAAAGTTAACAGAGGTTATCTCTAAGTATCTCTCGAATGCTAGGTGATTTATTAGTTGCATAATTTTTTCTCCTCATAAATAAAAATTTCAAAAATTCAGAATAAAACAAAAATTTTTTAAAGTAATAATATTTTTAGTTGTATACATATAAACACTTCAGCACATAAATCAGTTTTTTATCAAGGTGCAATCTGCAGCCATTTCAGTAGATTTCACCTAAAGTGTTTGTGTAACAATTCTGACTCCTGGATCTTACATAACACTCAAGGAATCAGACTATCTTGATGACAGTCCAGGGACTTGTATTTTAAACAAACACTCCAGGTTATTCTAGTATACACTAAACTTCAAGAATAACTAGGCAAAGGCCTTTCTGAGCTTGCACACAAAGAAGGCATGTTGCAGGGCAGAGAATAGAAAAAAGTTGTAGGACCTCTGTTACTCTAGCCCATTAGGAATAGGGTCAGAGACAAAGCTGTAAGTCGCCAGGAGGGTGAAGTGAGTTGTTTTTTGTTTGTATGTTTTTTTGTTTTTTGTTTTTTATTTTTTTTTAAATTGAGACAGGGTCTCTCTCTGTCTCCAAGACTGGAGTGCAGTGGCACCATCTCAATTCACTGCACCCTCCGTCTCCTGGGCTCAAGCAATCCTGCTTCCTCAGCCTTCTGGGTAGCTGGGACTATGGGCACATGCCACCATGCTCCAGCTAATTTTTAAATTTTTTTGTAGAGATGAGATCTTGCCATGTTGCCCAGGCTGGTCTCAAACTCTTGGGCTCAAGAGATCCACCTGCCTCAGCCTCCCAAAGTGTTGGCATTATAGGCATAAGCCACTGCACTCAGCCCTGAGGTGAGTTTTAACAGTTGCTAAGTCACTGCTCTTCATTCTCAGCAGAGCAAGAGTCCCTACCAGGTGCTCATTAGCTGGAAAGTTCTCATGGTTCTGTAAACTCTCATTGCTCTGTTGGAACTCTGTAAATTCCAGCTCTTGCAATGGAAGCACTGTCTGTTCTGTTCACCACTGTATTCCCAGCACAGTGTTCGGAACATTATAGACACAAAATCAATATTTGTATAAGAAAATAATAAACGATAAAGTGATCTGCCAGGTGTGAGTGAAACTCCAGGATCTAAGGAAATAATCTGGGAGCTGGGCTTAGGGTCACTCACCTCTCTTTCCACACTGCACCTCCTTTCCTTATAACTTGGTGGAACCCAAGATTTCAGAGAAATCAGAAATGACTAATTGTTAGAAAATTCTGAGAATCTTTTATCTTAAGGAAATATGGGAAATTATTGAAGCTTGAGGACTGAAATTCAGTGGTTTTGGTTTCCATACCTTAGAATATTCCTTGAATTTATTTCCTGGAAAATGGAATATGGATGAACTGTTTATGTTCTAATAGCATACATGCTTTTTTATAAAGAGAAGACAGTGCATTTCCTTAAGTAGAAATAAATGCTAAAAAAAAATACCTTTTGCAAAGGTGGAGTTACATGCCCTGTGAAGTTGAATGAGTTGCCTATTAACTGCAAAATACCCTGTATTAGTTTCCTATTGCTGCTGGAATAAATTACCACAAATTCAATGGCCTAAAACACCACCAATTTATAATCTTACACTGTTGTAGGTTGAAGTCTGACACAGGTGTCACGGGGCTAAAATCAAGGTGTTCGCAAGGTTGCAGTTCTTTCCAGGGTCTCTAAGGAATTTGTTTCCTTTGTCTAGTTTCTAGAAAGTGATTTCACAGTTTTCTAGTTTCTAGAAAGAAACTAGACAAAGGAAACAAATTCCTTAGAGACCCTGGAAACTACCCCTTCTTCCCATTTTAAAGCCAGCAGCATTGCATATTACAGATCAATCTTCTGTGTCAGCATATCCCTCTGACGAATCTCATTGGGTGAAATTTTCCTATCTTAAATACCTATGTGATTAATTGGGCCCACCTGAGTAAGCTACGATAATCTCACCATCTGAAGGCCCTTAACCCTAATCACATCTGCAAAATTCCCTTTGCCATGTAATGTAACATGGCCACAGGTTCCAGGAGTGAGGATGTGCACATTTTTGGGGAGTCATTATTCCACTTTCCACAAATCCCATGGGACACCTACGTTTTAGGAATGTTTTGGGATATGGATGACTGCAGCACTGCTTCTTGTTCCATAACAGAGTGTCTCTGTCTTGCAACTAAATCAGACAAATGTTCATACTGCAAATGCCAGAGGTTGCAAAGAATTTACAACTTAGAGAGAAAAGGGAATGAAAGCTTTATTTATAAATACGATGCTTCATTTGACCTAAAAAAGTTGAGCTGAGATTCTGTTCTTACTATGAGGATTTGACAGAGAAATAACTGTTTTCTTGTAAACGAGTGCACTCCTTACTTCAGTTAAAAAATCTGCCACTTTGTTCACTACTAGGATTGTGGTATTTGAGTTGATGTTATTTGGAGTTTATGGTCGTTTGGACGGTGAGGGATTGAAATGAGATTTTGGAGTTAGGTATTGTCTCTCATAAGAAACAAATTACTTCTGACTGCATTTGTTTTAGAAAAAAAGAAGGCAAAAAAAAGATCTCTGACTGCAGTATTATTGATTTATATAAATGATGATCATAAGATAAACCAAATACACAGGACTCAGAGCAAGATTGCTAGAATTTAATTAAGACACAGGACGGTGTTCAGTGCGTATATTTACACACTCTGGATGTCAGTTAGTTGCAGAGGAACATTAATAATCTGAAGAGTGTGTGACCTGTATTTGTCTGAGTATGTAAATAATAAGGTCCTTTTGCCAAAAGTTAAAACTGTTTATAGCCTGTGGAGAATTTCATCGTAACTATTTTTATCCTGTTATTTCTCTGTATCTTATGTAAACATCACTCAAAGAGGATTATCTGCAACAAGAATTAGTTAGCATTATAAATAAGATGTACTCATCAAGCTTTCAACAAGATACCACTTTCCAAATTGACATGCTGTCAGAGGCCTTTGGGACTGCAAAGAGATCACAATGTGTTAAAGGGGCCCATGCCTAAACAATCCAAGTGTCCTTTCTTTCTACATAAATCTCTCTTGACAAGTGGAATGAATTTCCATGCACGTTCGAAGGCTATATGTGTGTGTGTGTTGGGTGTCTCTTTCTGCCAATGAACAGCCGATTTCACTATAAATCACTGAATGAAGTCCCTTTATGTTCCCAAATATTTTGGCAGTGGAACCAGCTGTTAACGTGGTTACCTGCTCATGATACTGGTCAAGAGAGAAACAGCAATTCAGTGCCAGGAATGTAAACAATAGGAGTTGAGGGGTCCCAGAAGTTTTTGCTTCTGACTAAAGTCATGTGGTCCTAGATCTCTGTTTCCTTAGTTTGTGGGTGAAAGACCTTGCAGTGTAGTGGTCAGCAGTAAGGCATCAAATAAAAAAGCCTAGTGTTACATCCTGACTCTGTCACTTTTTAGTTGTGTGATTTGTGGAAACTCACATAACCTCTAAGGACCTTTGTTTCTTCATCTGTAAAGTGGGGATAAAAATGCTACTTATTTCGTAGGACGGTTGAAAGAATTAAATCATTTAACATATGTAGAGTGCTTAGAACAATACCTGATGCAAACGGGGTACAACATGAGTTCCCATATTGTTATTGTTTGCGGTCATTTTGTAGGTGAGACATTTTTAAAGCGTTGCGCAAATAATTTCTTAGTAAACTATTTCTAGAAATGCTCTTAGGAAAGCTAAGTATTTGAAAGAAGGCATAAGAAATGACTTGAATAGGCTGGGCATGGTGGCTCAAGCCTGTAATCGTAGCACTTTGGGAGGCTGAGGTGGGCATATGACGAGGTCAGGAGATCGAGACCATCCTGGCTAACACCATGAAACCCCATCTCCACTAAAAAAATACAAAACAATTAGCCGAGCGTGGTGGCGGGCACCTGTAGTCCCAGCTACTCGGGAGGCTGAGGCAGGAGAATGGTGTAAACCCAGGAGGTGGAGCTTGCAGTGAGCCGAGATCATGCCACTGCACTCCAACCTGAGTGACAGAGCATGACTCTGTCTCAAAAAGAAAAAAAAAAGCCAGAAAAAAAAAAAACCCACAAAAATAAATGACTTGAATAGTGAAAAAGTATCCTCACTGTCAGGATATCAATATCTCCCATTCTTTCAGCGGGTGGGACCACACCTGTTTCTCTCAATTTGATTAGTGAATTATGTAATCATAGAGATATGCCTGCTCCCCACCTATTTTTTAATTACACAAGTGATATAGGGCCAGAATAGGGTGAGGCAAGTGAGGCACTAGAGTAAAGCCTCTAAAAATTTCCCCCAAATAAATATCTAAAAAATCAAATTAATAAAAAAGTCCATGATGAAAAAAATAAAGACAAGATCAACATTACTGTTGTTTTCCTTTTGTCTCAACCTCCAACATGGCTTGGCAATAACACCATCCATATAAAAATCCAAATTATTCAGAAATATGAGAATAACAATAATGGTTAACATGAATATGACTGTATGCTACACACTACGCTAAGAGTTTTAAGTGAAGTAACTTAATGAATACAAATACTACTATTTACTCATCATTAAACTGAAATTGAGTGACTTGTGACAAGCAAGTGATTGGTGGAACAGAGTCAAACCAAGGCAGCCTGATCACTGACCTGTGGTCCTATTCTCCAAACTGCCCCACCAGTGTCTCCCATGTGATTCAACCTAATTACCTGTAGGTGTTTGCTAAAGATGCAGACTTCTAGGTACAATCCCAGATCTACTGACTCAATCATTCATGCCGAGGTTTGGAAACCTGCATTTAACAAGCACTCACTTTTTTTTTCCTTTTCTTCTCTCCCCACGATCTCATTCTGCCTGAATTTCACCATGGTTAAGAGTTTGCTTATCCTCTAACCTTCACCTCTGTATAGCTGTGTTTCTACTTGCACATTGTCCTAACTTCAGGAGAGAAAGTCTATAAATATAATGCCTCATGGTTATCTTTGCTTCAAAGGGAAATCGGTGTTAACAGCATGCCTTAATGCACTTTTATTTTATAATCATGTGATCATGTAGCCTTTATTATGGAAGCACTGATTGTTGGTCAATGATATGCTTCTTTCTTTCCCAAGGGCAGAACTATGACCACTTATGATGAATACAATTATTGATACAATTGGATTTAAATCTACCACCTTTCAATTTGATTTCTGTTGGAAACTGTAGAAAACAGTTTATATCTTTTCTATCTATTCTTTCTTCTTTTTCTCTTTTCCTGCATTTTGGGGATTAAGTAAATATGTTTTATAATTCCATAATAACTCTACTATTGACTTATTAGCTATGCTTTAAAAAATTGTTTCTTAGGGCTTATAATGTACATCTTTAGTTTATCATAGTTGTCTTCAAATAATGTAATACCACTAAGACCCTACTGTACTATACTCCCTTTCCTCTGCCTTTTACATTATTCTTGTTATGCATTTTATTTCAATATACATTATAAAACCTATACTATATTGTTATTACTTTTATTCTAAACAGTCAATTATCATTCAAAAATATTTTTAAATGCAAAAAATGTTTTTTATATTTACTAACATCTTTGCCACTTCTGGTGCTCTTTCTGGTTTTGGGGATTCAAATTTATATACATCATTTTCCTTCTGCATAAAGAACTTCTGAGGATACATCATTTCAACTTTTAGTTGTCTGAAAAAGTCTTTAATTCACCTTCATTTTTGATATATATTTTTGCTGGATATAGAATTATTGATTGACAATGCTTTTTTTGTTTTGTTTTGTTTTGTTTTTTTGAGACAGAGTCTCACTCTATTGCCCAGGCTGGAGTGCAGTGGCACAATCTCAGCTCACTGCAAGCTCTGCCCCCCGGGTTCACGCCATTCTCCTGCCTCAGCCTCCCGAGTAGCTGGGACTACAGGCACCTGCCACCATGCCCAGTGAATTTTTTGTGTTTTTGGTAGAGATGGGGTTTCACCATGTTAGCCAGGATGGTCTCGATCTCCTGACCTCGTGATCCACCTGCCTTGGCCTCCCAAAGTGCTGGGATTACAGGCATGAGCCACCGCGCCTGGCCAATGCTTTTGTTTTCATACGTTAAGGGTACCATTTCATTGTCTTCTCACCTTCCATAGTTTCCCACAGGGAGTGTGCTGCCATTCTTCCCTTCAGTCTTCTATATGTAATTTTTTTTTCTCACTGGAATTTTATATGATTATTTTTATTACCAGTTTTCAGTAATTTGAATATGATGTGACTTGGACTGACTTTATAATTATTTTGTTTGGAGTGTGTTGTGCTTCATGAATCTGGGGATTTGTAGTTTTCATTAAATGTGTGATATAGTTTGGCTGTCTCCCCACTGAAATCTCATGTTGAATTGTAGCTCCCATAATTCTGACATGTCATGGGAGGAACCCAGTAGGAAGTAATTGAATCATGAGGGTTGGTCTTTCCAATGCTGTTCTTGTGATAGTGAATAACTCTCAGAGACTGATGGTTTTATAAAGGGGAATTCCCTTACACACACTCTTTTGCCTGCTGCCACCTAAGAAGTGACTTGTGCTCCTCATTCTCCTTCCACCATGTTTGTGAGGCTTCCCCAGCCATGTGGAATTGTGAGTCAATTAAACCTCTTTCTTTTATAAATTAACCAGTCTTGGGTGTGTCTTTATTAGCAGTGTGAGAACAGATTAGTGCAATGTGGAATTTTTTTATCATTATTAAAAAATATTTTTCCTCCTCTTTCTTGCATGTTAGACCACTTAATTTTGTCCCACAAGTCACTTATGCTCTATTATTGTTTTAGTCTTTTATCTCTGTGTGTTTTATTTTAAATATCTTCTGTTACTATGTCTTCAAATTCACTGATCTTTTCTTCTGCAATGTCAAATCTGTTGTTAATCTCATCCAGTTCATGTTTTATGTCAGAAATTGTTTGATTCAAGTCATTTTTGTATGTTACCTTTTTCTCCTCATTGTGCTCATTTTTTCCCTCTACCTTCTTAAACGTATTGAGGATATTTATAGTAGCTGTTACAATATTGCTGTCTATTAATTCTATAATCTTTCCATTTCCAGGTCTATTTTTACTGATAGATTTTTTTTTCCTTAAAAATGGGTCATCGTTTCTCACTTACTGGCATGCCTGGTAATTTTTGACTGGATGCCAACATTATGAATCTTATATACTTGGGTGCTAAATTTTGTTTTATCCTTTAAATCGTGTTTAGCTTTGTTCTAGGTTGCAATAAATTGCTTGTCATTTGTTTGATGCTTTTGAGAGTGGCTTTTAAGTTTTTTAGAGCAGATCTAAAGGCAACCTGTAGTCTAAACTAATTTAGCCCCACTTCTAAGTCAATACAATACTGAGTACTCTACCCAATTCTCCATGTATTAGAAAATCTTTCCACTCAGTTCAGTTGGAACCGAACTTTCTTCAGCCCCATGTGAGCTTCTGAAATTGTTTGCCTTTTTATTCCCTGGCCTTGGATAGTTTTCTTTTACATATATGCACATCAGTACTCAGCCAAAACTCACAGAAACTCCCTCTTCCGATCTCTGGAGGGCTTTCTTTGTGCAACTTTCTCCTCTCCTATATTCTTCTCCCACTAATTCTGGCTACTTTAGCCTCCCTGAATTCCAAACTCTGTTTCCTCCATTCAGAAAATCTTCCAGCTCTATTTTGGTTCTCTGCTTCTGCACTACATCGTGGAAACTCTCCAGGCAGTAAGCTGGGGGCAATAAGAGGGCCTACTTTATTTGTTTCACTTCTTTCAGAGATCACCTGGCCTGTGCTAACAGTTCCAAACATTTGGATAGCATAGTTTCACAAGTTTCCTCCTCGTTTTCTACTTGCTTAAGGTAGGAAGATAAATCTAGTCTACATTGTTTCATCATGACTAGAATTAGAAGTCCTCTTAAGAGTAGCATTATATATACAATTAAGATGTGTGTGTGTGTGTGTGTGTGTGTGTGTATGTGTATATATATATATATATATATATATAACTTAATCTTTATCGCAATCATTCCATTCCCATATATGAGAAAAATTGAGGCTTAACAATTTGCAGTTGCAAAAATATGGAACCAAATGAGTGGATAAAGAAATTGTGTTATACCATGGACTACTACTCAGCCATAAAAAGGAACGAAATAATGGCATTTACAGCAAACTGGATGAAACTGGAGACCATTATTCTTAGTGAAGTAACTCAAGAATAATTTTTTTTTTTTTTTTTTTTTGAGACAGTCTCGCCCTTTTGCCCAGGCTGGAGTGCAATGGTGTGATCTCAGCTCACTGCAGCATCTGCCTCCTGTGTACAAATGATTCCCCTGCCTCAGCCTCCCGAGTAGCTGGGATTACAGGCGCCTGCCATGCCCAGCTAATTTTTGTATTTTTAGTAGAGAGTGGGTTTCACCATATTAGCCAGGCTGGTCTCGAACTCCTGACCTTGTGATCCACCCGCCTCAGCTTCCCAAAGTGCTGGGATTACAGGCGTGAGATGCCATGCCCGGCCTAAAATATGTTTCTCACTCATAAGTGGGAGCTAAGCTCCGAGGATGCAAAGGCATAAGTGATACAATAGACTTTGGGGACTGTCAGGGGAAGGGTGGGGGTGAGGGATAAAAGACTACACATTAGGTACAATGTACACTGCTCGGGTGGTGGGTGCACCAAAATCTCAGAAATCACCACTAAAAAGCTTATTCATGTAACCAAACACCACCTGTTCCCCAAAAAACTATTGAAATACAAAAGAAAGAAAGACAAGAAAAGGAAAAATAAGTCTTAGGTAGAGAAGTTAAATAATGGTTAGGAATGGTGTAGCATAGTAGTTGAGTGCATGAGTCGAAAAACAAGCTATTATTCTGGATTCAAAGATTGGCTTTTTCACTAATTAACCATATGACCTCTGTGTATTTTCCTGTTAACATCTATGATAATAATAATATTTAATTAAGCTATTATGTAGGTTACATGTTTTAATACACATCAGGTGCTTCGAACAGTGTCTGACAAATAGTAAATTTTCAGTAAATGTCAGTTTTTAAAATTTCAAAGTCACACGGCTTGTGGTAGAGTAGGGTCTCTCTAACTTTAACATTCATGCGCTTCCCCGTATTTTATGCCATCTCGGAATAGTAAGGCTCATGAACATGCTGTTATTAAGACCTAGTTGGAATCTTTTCTTCTATGGGCACTGAAAAAGAAAGAAAGAAAGAAAAAGTCACTTGTGGAATCACGTTTTAAAAAGTCTTAATAATCTTTATTTAGCTTATGTATGTTGAACATGGTGTTTTAGGTTCTGAAGTATACAAACAATAGAACTAGCTATTTAAGATAGAAAGTACCCCCACCCCCTCCAGTACCACATGTTAATTTAGAAACTGACTTGGGTCTGGGAATACAAAAGCTGAAGCTGAAGGGCCCCAGATGTCTCTGCTTCTGCCTACAGAAGGCCAATGCTTTGGTAACTTTGGCATGAAAATAAGTGCAAATATCTTGGATACCTCATTTTTTTTTTTCTCCGTTTCCACTTCAGGCCACTCTTTTGCCTTACGCCCACGTTATACCAATTCAACTCAAATTCAACTCACAGCCCACACAAATGTTTTAGATGGCATCCTTGCCTGAATCATGATGCCTGTGGGGGCTGGACTGTTTTCTGTAATTTCCTTTCAGGGTCAAATATCTATGAAGGACTACTTCAATGAACGATTAATCTCTTTCAGGAGATCATATTTCTATTTAGATGTCTTAAGAACATAGTAAAAAAGACATTGGACCTCTCCTCTCTATTAAAAAAAAAAAAGAGCAAGACAGAGACACAGAGAGAAACAAAGAGAACAAAAGAGAGATTTCACCTTGTCCTTTTATTTGTTAACACTATCTGTCAAAGAAAACCTGTATAAAAGCCCCCAGTATATTAAAGAAGGTAAAACATTAGAGAATTGTAGAGCCATCCTTCTTACTTCTTCTTCTTCTTCTTTTTTTTAAAATGCTTCTCTACATTGTTAAGCTCTTAAAATGACTGTTGTTTTCTTAGCAATGTGACCTTCTTTTCTCAGAATTCTTCCTAATTGATGTGACTTTTCTATCAGAAGGAGTTTTTTCTGTTGAAGACCAATCTGTTTTCTTACAATCTGGGGTTACTTCAGGCCTTCAAGGTTTTAATGGGTTTAATTTTTTTTTAATTTCTTCATTTCTTTTGTGTCTCTGTCATTTCCCTTTATGATTACATCTGAATGGAATTTCTTCACTTTAATTATAATTAACCAGTGTTCTTCACAACTTGCTCCCCAAGCAATGAGGAGCAGCTGGTTGTTCCAGGAAGACAGGGAGGCGCTGAGATGAGCTCTCTCCCTTATGCGGAGACGTCCTGTTAGGAAGCTGCCATGTTTAAATGTAAGTTCCTTTGTTTGTTTATCTGCAATTGCATGCCTGACCTTAGCTAAGTAAAACCTGATGAAAGAGAAGGGAGACTCATATCACCATCCACTCTTTTGTTTTCTTGGCCCACTAAGTACAGTTCTCCAACTTTCTGGCATGTCGTTTTAAAATTTATTTGGAGCAATTTTCTGTTGCATATCTAAAAGCAAATGCATTATAAGCTCTTTTGCTTTTTTCAAGTGCAGCTTTTCAAAATGTTGAACTTTGTGATATAAGAACAAAAGATTTGTGTTTTGTAACTGTTTTCTGGAATGGTGGAAATGATGGGTATTTTAAATAATCAGAGCTGTAATCTTTAATGAAAATTGCATTCTAGAAGCCTTCATGGACAACAAAGTGTCTTCTTTTGGGGTTTGGTACATTATTAATCATTTAGCCTTGATTCACGAAGAAATTCTCATTCAATAGTTTTAATTCCCTAATGAACCATCTGAAGTGAAGTAACTCATTCTTCTTATACCAATCAATGCTTGCACAGATGGAGGCAGTCAAATAAATTGAAGCAAAATGTTAAATTACATGTTACCCTCGTCACTCCTGAGGATATCAGATGCTGTGGTCATTGCCCCATTCTTAGGGGTGTGCTTCTCCATACATTTGAAATGGAAGTCATTCAATTAAAAATATTATATAGACCCACGAAGGTTTGGTTAGAAACTGGAACACATTCTAGAGGAAGGGTTTATTGTGTCTCCGTGGTCTTTCTTATGAGACACATCTTGGTCTTATAGGTTGATATAACCACAGAAGAAGTTTGAGGAAATAGATGCAGAAAATGGAAGATCTTATAACTACAGGTTTCAATATGATTTAGAAAGTTGCTATATTCATCCAAGTGGAGAAACGCATGTTTCTTTCCTTAGCGATGTTTTATATTCCACCTTATGTAATGTCTAGCAGCAGCTCTCTCTCGTTGGGAAGTCAGAGTATATACTGAACTCTTAATATAACACAAATGTCTGATTCCTATCTCAGACTTACTGAAAACAAATTTGTACAGGTGAGGCCTGGAAATTGAACTTTTTTAAAGGTTCACAAGGGATTTTGATAAGCATCCAGGATTGAGAGTCACACTGCACTAAAAAAAATTAATTTTTATTTTTGGCGGCTTCACCTGTCTACTTACACTTTATAGAATTATCAGGATTAATAGTTAATTTAATAGTCAATCCATAGTCAATTTAAAAGATTCTGGAATATCAATGTAGATTTCCTTTAAATAGAGATTTAAAAATCTGTTTTGAATATAAGGTGTTATCAGTGAGAATGTCTCTTCTTTCCGTCTCTTTCTTCAATCTTTTTACTCTTAAATAAATCATCACCACTACCGTCTCTTTATTGAAGGTCCATTCTGTCACATACCATGCTGGCACCTTTCTTTCAGGCAGCTTGGTTACTCTTCACAGTTACCCTCAAGGTAAATATAACCATATTCACTATACAGGTGAGACCATTTGGCCTTGGGCAATTAGATCAATTATCCAAAAGCTAGGATTTACATGTATGCCCATCTGACTTCGAAACTTGCTGTTTTTTATACCACTCACCCTCTCTGCTCATTCCTTTTCACCCTTCCTAAACTTTCCCTCTCAGCCCCTGTTCCACTTCATTCTTTTCTTGTTTTCTTTACCTTTCCTTGCCACAATATGCCTGTCTGAAAATTGAGAGAAAAGGGGGCACATGGCTCACAAAAGCTCTTGGTAACAATGATTGCCTCAGAGTCTTCTGGTAAATATTTCCACTTGGGGAAGTTCTCACAGTCACTAAGTTGACAAACCTTGGTTTGGTATCCTTTGACTAATGGAAATATTTATATTTTTGACTGCTTCATTTTAAAGAATGTCCTGGGGTTTGCTCAAGAGAATATAAAAACCTGCTGTCTCTGTTTCCATTTCCAGACCCAGACATGACCCCAGTACATTGAAGCATCTGCTTTTCATTTCACATCTTTTTTATCTTAAGAACCATCCTTCTGAACTAGGGTTTAAAGTAGCTCAGTAAAGAGCAACTGTGAGATGGAGGTCATGAGGAGAGTGTCTTTGGCTAAGAAGTGGCAGAAATTACAAAATGATTTCCCTGGGTTATTGAGGAGCTGTGTAACCTGGGCTTTAGTAAAGCCATCTATATCCATGGCCTGTCATCTACACTTGCCACTGAACCCAAGGGCATCCAGCTGATTATCCACCTGTGCTTCTCAAATACTGCCAAAGAATTACTCCTTTACTTACCCCTTTCTCCTCTGATTCATTTCTCTAGGTGGGGCATGGGAGAAAGGGAATATAGCTTATAATTACTAAGCAAAGTAAGAAATGCATTTAAAAGTTGATACAGTATGGAGGAAAGATGTGACCCTTTCTGCAGAAGTGAGGTGAGCATATACTTGAGAAGTAAGACTTCACATGGTATTTGATAGTATGTGGCTGGAAATTATAGAGAAGACTATTTCTAGATTCAGGGAACACAAAAACGAACAACTTCTCTTGAACGTTGGCAAGGATTGAATATTCTTGTCTAGCAAAATATGTTGCACATAATTGAGGCTCAATAAATATTTGTTAAATGAGTGATGGATCACAGGATTACAAGGAGATCCTGGAGTTGATTACTAGACGCTTTAGTGCTGTGACATGGAGGCAGAAATGTCCATTTCTGGCCTTACGACCTTGTGTAACTTTGGGCAAGCAACATAGCATCCTTGAGGTTCTGCTGCTATAAGATGAGGTTTAGGACATCTTCCCCACAGGTGGTTGTGAGGATTCAATGAAATGCTATAAGTGAAAGTACTCTGTAAATTACAGACTATGAATAAACAATCAAGGGAACAGCAGGAACCCCACATGGCCAATATGTAACATTATTTAAAGGTTTGGTTGAGAGTCACAAAAGAGAAATTAATAGGGATAAGTTACATAGACTACACATTTTTGGACCTGAAAGCTATTGCTGATGTTGAAGACAAATAATTCTAGTTTACAGTAGATAATTTGCTTCAGGGCAAGGATCATGTTTTATTAATACAGGTTGGGCCTACTTAATCTTGAAATCTGAAACCCAAAATGCTCCAGGCCAGGTGCAGTGGCTCATGTCTGTAATCCCAGCATTTTGAGAGGCCGAGGCAGGCGCATCACCTGAGGTCAGGAGTTTGAGACCAACCTGGCCAACATGGTGAAACCCCGTCTCTACTAAAAAATACAAAGAAATTAGCTGGGTGTGGTGGCACGCACCTGTAGTCCCAGCTACTTGGGAGGCTGAGGCAGGAGAATTGCTTGAACCCAGGAGGCGGAAGTTGCAGTGAGCCAAGATCGCGCTGCTGCACTCCAGCCTGAGCAACAGAAGGAGTCTCCATCTCAAAAAGACAAAAAACAAAAAAAACTTTTGAGCACTGAAATGATGCCACAAATGGAAAATTCCACACTTAACCTCATGTAATAGGTTGCAGTAAAAACACAGGCACACAGCAAGCACACAGTGTATTTAACATCCATAAGGTTTAAAAAGGCCCTCCCAGTTCCTTCAGCTGCACTACATCTTTTCTGTGCCTGTCCAGATTCCCCAGGCAAGCATGCCTACAAAGGGTAATAAAATGGCACTTGTGCAGGCTAGATTGCCAATCAACAGCAGGTTTTCCACGACATCTTATATGCATGACTTACTGTGGGTTTTGTTTTCTGTTAATTTTTTTTGCTTTTGCTTATTCTCTGCTCTGTAATATATTGTTGAAAATGCAAATATTTCAAAATCAGAAAAAATCCGAAATCCGAAACACTTCTGGTCCCAAGCATTTTGGATAAAGGATACTCAACCGGTACTTATATTTCCAGTTCCAGCAGGATCTGCCCTGGAGTAGATGTTCAGAGCATGTTTTAGAGGAGAAGTAACAGACAGATGGGTGTGTGGCTACATGGGTCTGGAGACATTTTTAGGTTCAGAAATGGAAAAGCAGTTTTTGATATCCTACTTAGCATAGCCAATTTTAACAGAAAACTCAAATCACAACTTTTGCTAAACATTTTGGAAAGACATGCAGCAGTTTATCTCATTTTCCAGAAAGACAGATGATGGCATGAAACATTGCAGAGAGAACAGGGCTTGTCTTGTGTGATTGGAAGCTACACTTTCTGAATTAGTATTATAGTCAGCCGATGAGATGGCACCAACTGCTAAATGATTGTTAAAGTAGAAAAGAGGTATAAAGACTATGCCATCAGCCTGTCTTCCCACATGCTGTAGGGTAGGCACTGTGGTGCTTTCTGGCAATGGCAACCAATGTCCTTATCAGGCAATGAGGTGAGAAGGAGGGAGGGATCTTTGTTGGAGGGACAGCTTCATGCAGAATTAGGGGCAATTATGAATGAGACTTTACGTTCCAGGACTTATTTGAACCCATTAGAATTTCAAAGGCACCAATTTAGCATATCTCACAATTTTCTATGTTCATTTTGATAGGTTTGAGCTTTTATCCATGTACATTTTACATGCAGAATTATGTGTGTTTGTAGATAGGCATACGAACTATTCGCATATTGAACTGAGTATGCACTAACTTGTTTTGATAGTTTGAAATCCCCTGTAAGGAAGCAGGATACAAAAATTTGACCCCTGGAGGCTAACAAGATAGACACGAAACACTATGAAAACAATCCAGTTCCTGTTATTGCTCCCATGGGGAAACTTTCTTGGGCTATGTGAAGACATGACTCAAAAGAAATAGAAGGAGCAGCTGTCAAGACAAAGAGATACAGTTCCTGGGCCTATATTCATGGGACAACACACATCAACAAAGGGTGCGTCCTGGTGACTGGACAGCCAGTCTCCAGTGATAACATCATAATTATAATGCTTAATGTGTAAAAGACCTGGGATTATGGGCAGAAGATGACTGTGGACACATAAAAGTAACCACATGTAATAGGTTGCAGTCAAAATACAGGCACACAGCACACAGTGTATTTACCATCCATAAGGGTTAAAAAGATCCTCCCAGTTTCCTGGGACAATCTTTGGACCCATAGCTCTCATCAGTGTGCCTGAGTTTGGTAGGTATGCCCCATCCCCTTAGCTTTTCTGATCTTTAAGACCTGAAAAAATCCCTGGTATTGGGAGCAAATAGGAGTTCTTATGGTATTATTGGATAAACTGTGGGTATAGAAAGCCTCTCCACTATTTGTCAACAAATATTTATTGACCAGACACTGTGTGCCAAGTATTTTTCTCAGTGCTTGTGTTACAGTGATGAACACAACAAAATACCAGCCTGCACAAAGCTTACATTCTGGTGAAGACCAATGACCATCAATTAACCAGACTAACGTGTATGATAATATCAGATAGGGAAAATATGATGAAGAAATATAAAGTAGGCTAAGAAGATAAAGATGAGTTGTCAGAGATTGGGAGACTGTTTTAGAGGAAGTGCCAAGGAAGGCATCTCTGCGCAGATGATAGTGGAAGAGAGAGCTGGGTGAAACGAGGGAGGTGTCATGTGAAGGTATGGGGGAGTGTTGCAAGAAAATGGAACAGGAGGTGAGGAAGACTTGAGTTGGGTCTTAATGAAGCAGAAAGGAAATCAGTATGCAATAAGTGGGAGGATCACAGGGAAGAGAGATAGATGAGATTGGAGAGGCAGGCAGCAAGTGAACCAGAGACCCCTGTGCAGGCCATGGTCAGAATTTAGATATCCTTCTAAGTGTGATGAGCAGCTCTCAAAGAATTTTGAGCAGGAGACCAATATCATCTGATCTGTATTTAAAAATCCATCTTTTTGCTACCACATAGAGAAGAAACTTCTTGTGGGCAGTCACAGTATAGCAGCAAGGAGACCCATTATCCCCTCTCATGATCTCTAGCCTACAAAGAAGTGAGCTTCTCAACACCTCTGCATACAAATGTTCCCAGTGCTTTGCTTTGATAGATATTGAATTTATTCTGGAAGGGTGGGTGAAAGAAACATCTAATTTAGATTAGGGCAGAAATAGCTCAGCCTCTCAGGACTTAGGACTCTTCTTATAGATGAATCTGTTCCCATGTAGGGTCAATTTGGTTCCTTCTGTTTTTCAGAGTTCCCTAAATGATTATCTGGGATCATGGGAAAATACTCATAATAATGGCCATATATTTTTTGGTGGGATGTAATGGAGGAGCTGTGGCAGCACCACATGAGATGGAGATGAGGAGAAATTTGAGTCATACAGCAAGTTTGGCTTAAGATTGGAGAGCAAGACTGAATGGGAGAGCCATCAATTTGTTGCCACAACTTGAAAGGCGTTTTGCAGAGTTAAACCATGGAAGCGTTACAATTTTCCTTCCCCCTTGTCAGTGTAAAATATATTTGATAAGGTCAGTGAGTGTTGGATAAGAAATAGGTCTTCTTCTTTGATAGGCTCCTCCGGAGACTTGTCTTGACCTGTATCGATAAAATCACCCCTTCCTAGCTAAATAAAAGAAACAATCGGTGCACGTTTCCTCATAATTTTGATTTGCGGGTGTCAGGTGAGTCTGTGAGCTCCCGCCCTTATTATAAACACTATCTGTAGAGGAGACAAATGCTCTCAACTTTTACAGTCATGATGCAGTCATGCTTTGAGATCATCTGAGAAGTGCTGCAGAAGCACAAAGCGTTATTACTATCATTATGGCAGTAATGACTATGATTATAATGCAGTTAGGGGGAGCTGAGGAAGAATGGCAGCTAAAAGTGAGTAAGCTTTACCTCCCATATGTCTGAGTAAGGTTTGTAGTATCAAAAACATGCATGTGCGTGTGTGTGGTGGGTATAGAGAGGCAAGTGTGGGTGTTGAGATAGCATTACTGGAAGATATGTACTCAAATCCATTTTAGTAAAACTGTGTTCAGAAAGCAATATTCCATTTTACTTAAAACCTGGAGCATGATTTCTCTTTGTTTCAGTAATAATGTGTTGGTCTGAGACATGATTTCTCTGCATATCACTTTGGATGTGATGGTGATCTCCAAAGCTTTGGAGGCAACAGGATGCTGTGATGTAAACTATTTCAGATATTACTCCAGCTGCTCTGGGGAACAAGAAAAGGGTATAACAGGAAGTCTATAGCTTGGCACCTTTGTCATTTATGTTTACCCTGATTTCTTCCTTGATTACCATTTTTGGGAATCTGTGACTCTGAAAAACTAAGAGTCACTCATTCAACAAGCATCGAAGCATCATGCCTCCTGTTAGATTGCAGGATTAATGGAATGAGTGTGATTTATTCTCTGCCTTAAACGTTTTACAGGTTGTGAGGGAGTCAGACAAGAACATCAATGGGTTTGAGGTGTTAAATTCTTGAAGCTCTCCCATTGCCCGAGTATCATAGTCACATTTGTACCTTGGAAGTCTCCCTTTGGGATCAGCATGTAGGATGGATTTAAGCGAATTGGACTGGAGAGACTGCAGCCATTGTAGAAGTACAGGTGAGAGATGTATGCCTAACTGTTAATTCCTTTGAAGAATCTTTTATCCCTGAAACCCAAGTACTTGACATTATTTATCATGTGATGAAGTGGAGGGAAAGAATGACTTGTAAGATCTGGATAATTTGTGTGGCAGAATATTCAGTTATTTGATGATATGGCTTGGCTGTGAGTAAAAGAGAACAGTAGTATCTTGCAGTGGTGGAAAGTGCCTGGACTTCCCCTCTGAGTTTGAGGAACTCTGTGCCATTAAAGAGTAGACTTACTCACAAATATTTTGTGAAAAGTTCTTATAGAGGAATATTACAGTTACAAGTAATATTTTAGACATGGTCCTAGATGTTGCCCAAGACAGTCGGCACAGTACTTCTTTTCTACCAGAGTGAATTGCCAAGGAAAATTTTGGAGACCTTCTTTTGGAATTTGAGAATTATTCTAGAAGAGAGAGAAAGAGATAACGTGTGCCTTGACCGGAGTAGATACAGTGTATTTTGGTAGAAGATTCCTGGTGGTTCATTTCAGGCACAGCGTTGAATAAGTAAACCATCTCATTGAGCTGTACAAGATGTACTCTGTAAATCCTTCCCTAGCCTGGGAAAGCAATAAAGTCCATGGCTTTTAAGATGACACAGTAACATAGCTTATTGCTTTGAAAGTATAATTTTGAAAGGCTGAAGTTTGTTTTTGCATCACTGGGAAGACAGCAATCACTATGAATCAATGATGTAGAGCATGTTTATGGAGAATCATGTTTTATCCACATGGAGATCAAACAGCTTTTGGGTACTTCTGGAACTTTGCTTGAATGCCATCACTTTTAAATGGTAAAAACCATAATTACTTTAGCACCAACCTAATATTTGATGGTAATTTCAAAAGAGGCTAAATTGAGGTGGCCTAACTTCATGCCAGACCTGAGTTACACAGTCTGAGGACTAGCTGCTTTCTTATGCTCTCTGTGAGTATGGCAAAGAGGAATGACTTTAAACTGAACTAGGAAAGAAAAAGCTAGTAAACCTCTTTCTTAGTACAAGTGACATAACAAACAAATAAATAGCAGAAGGCTAATACCAAATCATCAAGAAAAAAGTCTTGATTGTCTCTGTAGTGAGAACCTGAAAAAGCCTACCTTGGCAATCCAGACTTTTCTTTTCCTAAGAAAGTCTGGTACCTTTTAGGGATCCTTTCAGGTGTGGCAAAAGAACTGAGTAAGTCATTTAAGTCCTATGTTAATACATTTTATCCATGTTATATTTAATTGGGAATTACCTTTGTAGAATTGGGAAAAATATGGACCATTGTAGAATGTAAAGGTGATATTTATGGATTGCTTCCAGGGTTTTCAACCTCCGTGTCAGGAAATATCTCTAACAGAAGCAAAAGTAATCTGAAGCTACATGGGGACACAGTTCAGGATGTGAACTGAAAGGAAATTATTATGCTTTGCAATTCAGGATGCAAAATCATTCCCTTCTCTACCTAACAGACAATATTCTTGTACAACTTCAGAAGAAGCAGAAAATGATCCCCTATTGACATATAAGCTTGATTAGATTGATATTTATCAGTACCTTCTTATAATAGGCCCCATGCTAAATGTACTTATATGCATGATCTCATTACATCATATTTCATTTAAATGAGGAAACAGGCATAAGAGATTAGTTGTATTTTTCCCCACCAGAGACACACAGCTGAAATGTGACAGAACTTGGCTTCAAGGCTTAAAGCTTTGGACATTGAAGCTGAAGGTTCTTTCCTGTGCCATCTGTGGACTTCTGCTCTCACTGACATACTGCTGGTAACGCCCCAGCTGTCAGACAAACAGCCTGAGTCCTGGGCACCATCTCTACTTCCCTCACCAGCACCTTGATCCTCTCCCCACCTAGAGACCATGTGAGTTCTGGCCCTCTCATGGAATTAAAGACCTCTGTCTTTAATTCTTTCACTGTTATCTCCATCTATACCCAATGTTGAGACAAGAACTTCCAGGATTCCTTTTTGTTTTCAGAAATTTTGGTTTTAGAGGTCTTTTGGAGTCTTGCTCTGTCACCCAGGCTGGAGTGCAGTGGCGCGATTTTGGCTCACTGCCACCTCTGTCCCGCAGGTTCAAGCGATTCTCCTGCCTCAGCCTCCTGAGTAGCTGGGATTACAGGCATGTGCCACCTTGCCCGGGTAATTTTTGTATTTTTAGTAGAGACAGGGTTTCACTATGTTGGTCAGGCTGGTCTTGAGCTCCTGACCTTGTGATCCGCCTGCCTTGGCCTCCCAAAGTGCTGGAATTACAGGCATGAACCACCATGCCTGGCCAGTTTTAGAGGTCTTCTTAATATACTATTATAATTAATAACTATACTATTATAATGGTATATTATACTATTATAACATACTATTATAATGTGAAGAGGCGAGCTAGATTGAATCTGCCCCTTCTAATCTGAAATATATTTCAAATATATGTGTCAAATTGCTTTCCTACCATGCTATCCCAAGCCACCACCTTGCAGGAGAACAGTCTGGATTCCTTTAGATGGATCCCCATGCTGTGCTATTCAGCGGGGTCCATGGACCAGAAGCATCTGCATCACCTGAGAGCTTGTTAGAAATGTGGAATCTCATGCTCCACCTTGGACCTAGAGAATCATATGCATTTTAATAAGATTCCCCCAGATGCTCATGTGTACTTTAGAGAATTACTCTTCTTTTTTTTTGTTTTGTTTTGTCCTTAAAGGGTACATTTATTTATTTATTTTTATTATACTTTAAGTTCTAGGGTACATGTGCACAACGTGCAGGTTTGTTACATATGTATACATGTGCCATGTTGGTGTGCTGCACCCATTAACTCGTCATTTACATTAGGTATATCTCCTAATGCTATCCCTCCTCCCTCCCCCCTCCCCACAATAGGACCTGGTGTGTGATGTTCTTCTTCCTGTGTCCAAGTGATCTCATTGTTCAATTCTCACCTATGAGTGAGAACATGCGGTATTTGGTTTTCTGTTCTTGTGATAGTTTGCTGAGAATGATGGTTTCCAGCTGCATCCATGTCCCTACAAAGGACACAAACTCATCCTTTTTTATGGCTGCATAGTATTCCATGGTGTATATGTGCCACATTTTCTTAATCCAGTCTGTCACTGATGGACATTTGGGTTGATTCCAAGTCTTTGCTATTGTGAATAGTGCCACAATAAACATACGTGTTCATGCGTCTTTATAGCAGCATGACTTATAATCCTTTGGGTATATCCCCAGTAATGGGATGGCTGGGTCAAGTAGTATTTCTAGTCCTAGATCCTTGGGGAATCGCCACACAGTTTTCCACAATGGTTGAACTAGTTTACAGTCCCACCAACAGTGTAAAAGTGTTCCTATTTCTCCACATCCTCTCCAGCACCTGTTGTTTCCTGATTTTTTAATGATTGCCATTCTAACTGGTGTGAGATGGTATCTCATTGTGGTTTTGATTTGCATTTCTCTGATGGCCAGTGATGAAGAGCATTTTCTCATGTGTCTGTTGGCTGTATGAATGTATTCTTTTGAGAAGTGTCTGTTCATATCCTTTGCCCACTTTTTGATGGGGTTGTTTGTTTTTTTCTTGTAAATTTGAATGAGTTCTTTATAGGTTCTGGATATTAGTATTTTGTCAGATAAGTAGATTGCAAGTAGTTTAATGAGATCTCATTTGTCAATTTTGGCTTTTGTTGCCATTGCTTTTGGTGTTTTAGACATGAAGTCCTTGCCCATGCCTATGTCCTGAATGGTATTACCTAGGTTTTCTTCTAGGGTTTTTATGGTTTTAGGTCTAACATTTAAGTCCCTAATCCATCTTGAATTAATTTTCGTATAAGGAGGAAGGAAAGGATCCAGTTTCAACTTTCTACTTATGGCTAGCCAATTTTCCCAGCACCATTTATTAAATAGGGAATCCTTTCCCCATTTCTTGTTTTTGTCAGGTTTGTCAAAGATCAGATGGCTGTAGATGTCTGGTACTATTTCTGAGGGCTCTGTTCTGTTCCATTGGTCTATATCTCGTTTTGGTAACAGTACCATGCTGTTTTGGTTACTGTAGCCTTGTAGTATAGTTTGAAGTCAGGTAGCGTGATGCCTCCAGCTTTGTTCTTTTGTCTTAGGATTGTCTTGGCAATGTGGGGTCTTTTTTGTTTCCATATAAACTTTAAAGCAGTTTTTTCCAATTCTGTGAAGAAACTCATTGGTAGCTTAATGGGGATGCCATTGAATCTGTAAATTACCTTGGGCAGTATGGCCATTTTCACAATATTGATTCTTCCTATCCATGAGCATGATATGTTCTTCCATTTGTTTGTGACCTCTTTTATTTCACTGAGCAGTGGTTTGTAGTTCTCCTTGAAGAGGTCCTTTACATTCCTTGTAAGTTGGATTCCTAGATATTTTATTCTCTTTGAAGCAATTGTGAATGGGAGTTTATTCATGATTTGACCCTCTGTCTGTTACTGGTGTATAAGAATGCTTGTGATTTTTGCACATTGATTTTGTATCCTGAGACTTTGCTGAAGTTGCTTATCAGCTTAAGGAGATTTTGGGCTGAGACAATGGGGTTTTCTAAGTATACAATCATGTCATCTGCAAACAGGGACAATTTGACTTCTTCTTTTCCTAGTTGAATAGGCTTTATTTCTTTCTCTTGCCTGATTGCCCTAGCCAGAACTTCTAACACTATGTTGAATAGGAGTGGTGAGAGAGGGCATCCCTGTCTTTTGCCAGTTTTCAAAGGGAATGCTTCCAGTTTTTGCCTATTCAGTATGATATTGGCTGTGGGTTTGTCATAAATAACTCTTATTATTTTGAGATACGTGCCATCAATCCCGAATTTATTGAGAGTTTTTTAGCAGGAAGGGCTGTTGAATTTTGTCAAAGGCCTTTTCTGCATCTATTGAGATAATCATGTGGTTTTTGTCTTTGGTTCTGTTTATATGCTGGATTACGTTTATTGATTTGCGTATGTTGAACCAGCCTTGCATCCGAGGGACAAAATTGATAGACTGCTAGCAAGACTAATAAAGAAGAAAAGAGAGAAGAATCAAATAGACGCAATAAAAAATGATAAAGGGGATATCACCACCGACCCCACAGGAATACAAACTACCATCAGAGAATACTATAAACACCTCTACGCAAATAAACCAGAAAACCTAGAAGAAATGGATAATTTCCTGGACACTTAAACTCTCCCAAGACTAAACCAGGAAGAAGTTGAATCCCTGAATAGACTAATAGCAGGCTCTGAAATAGAGGCAATAATTAATAGCCTACCAACCAAAAAAAAAAAGTCCAGGACCAGACGGATTCACAGCTGTATTCTAGCAGAGGTACAAGGAGGAGTTGGTACCATTCCTTCTGAAACTATTCCAGTCAATGGAAAAAGAGGGAATCCTCCCTAACTCATTTTACAAGGCCAACATCATCCTGATACCAAAGCCTGACAGAGATACAACAAAAAAAGATAATTTTAGACCAATATCCCTGAAGAACATCGATGCAAAAATCCTCAATAAAATACTGGCAAACCGAATCCAGCAGCACATCAAAAACCTTATCCACCATGATCAAGTGGGCTTCATCCCTGAGAATTGCTCTTCTAACAGATCTCCTACACACTCTTTTCCTCCTCCATTACATTCCCCCTCTTTGCATCCAGTATGATATTTTAAAATGTATAAGCCGTTGTATCATTTCTACACTTTAAGCCCTTTAAGGGCTTCCCTTCTCACTTGTATAAAGACCCAAGTTTTTATGATAACCTACAAAGTCCTCTAAGATCTGATTTTTGCCTACTTCCAGGCATACTGACTTCTTTTCAGTTCTTAAACATGCCAAACTTGGTGCTACCCATAAAACTTACCCTCATTATTTTCTCTACCCAGAACAGTCATTGACTCTTGGGATGATTTTAGTTTTCTTATCCTTTAGTCTGCGTTTAAGAATCACTTCTTGGCCAGGCGGGGCTCACGCCTGTGATCCCAGCACTTTGGGAGGCCACGGTGGGCGGATCACAGGGTCAGGAGATCGAGAGCATCCTGGCTAACGCGGTGAAACCTCATCTCTACTAAAAATACAAAAATTTAGCTGGGCGTGTTGGTGGGTGCCTGTAGTCCCAGCTACTTGAGAGGCTGAGGCAGGAGACTGGCATGAACCTGGAAGGCAGAGCTTGCCGTGAGCCGAGATTGCGCCACTGCACTCCAGCCTGGGTGACAGAGCGAGACTCCATCTCAATAAAAAAAAAAAAAAAAAAAGAATCACTTCTTGGAGAAAATTCACCTGACACTCTACAGTAGGTACATGCAGTTTTTCTCTATCATAACCATGCTGGTTTCCTTTATATCATTTATCTCAATTTGCCATTATATTATCTATTTCCCTACCAATTGCCCAAGACTGTATGAGAGGAAGACTTATGACTCTTTCCCTAGCACTTAACACAAGGAATGGCACAGAAAAGGCATTTGATAAATATCTGTTGAACAAAAGAGCAAACGTACCGTAGATATGCTTCTTGCTTATTGGATTTTTTCAGGAGTATATAATTCAAGAGAACTTGTTTGTGTTTGTAATTCTTGCAAGTGTTACCAGTTCCTTGTAGTTTTACCTCGAATATTTTCAGTTAACTATCCAGAATTCAGGGGCTTTCTAATACCTACTTTCATAATCAGTAGTATAGTTTTATTTCCAAGTATTTGCGAATATGAGCTAGTTCTCATTTTCCTACTGCCACCAACAAACATTGCTCGTATAGCAAATGTCCAGCCATCTCCTTAATGGAAACTGGAAAAGGTTGTTGACAAGTATAATTGCTTTGGTCCAGAGTTCTTGATAAGGGACCCTATTGGACAAATACTCGTGTGTGTGTGTGTGTGTGTGTGTGTGTGTGTGTGTGTGCGCGCGCGCGCTATGAAGGAGTTTAGTAAAGGATGCTGGGGTAATGAGTTCAAGGGCTGGTATCTTGAAATATTAGGCTGCAATTGATGGCTAACCCAGGGTCAGAGAAAGAAAACTCCCTTGTGATATATCATTGCACAACTGCATAAAGCAGATGTGTAATAGAGGCTTGTATCTTTCCTTAAAACATCTGGCATTAGTCATTATGAGAAGCAAGTGCCTAGGCTGGACAGACAACATGTCCATTCCAGGATGACACATTTCTGTTGTTTCTGGGTTGCACTGGAATTTTCTTTGACTCCTGTCAGCCTAAGCACATTAATGATAAAAATGATAATGCAGAGAAAGATTATCTAAGAAAGAGGGTAAACAATGTAGCTACATCTCCTGGCATGATGTTTCGGTTTCAGAAAAATTAATAAACCACCTTGTGACCAACAGCCTGTGATGGTCCAGATGTAATTTTGTGCACTTGTTGTGACAGATTGAATCACAACCTCCATGGATGAGGCTTTTCTAAGAATTGAGGATTTGCCTGCTAGTTAGTCAGTCTTTGTTGGGTCTCAGCCAACGATGGTTCAGAGTGTTATAAAAGTTTGCTGAATTGTACCTTCTGTCTTAGTAGAAGCCATTGTATCTCACAAACCAAGCTTTGTGAAAGCCTTGCAATAAATTTCACAAACGTTTACAACTTCAGCCAGGGTATGTCATGTAAAAACTCACTAAAGAACATGGTGAAATCACCTGTCCCTGTTATGCCTTTTTCCCTTGCTGTACTCTGGCTTGGAGTTACATCATTGATTGTTAGAGTTCCAGGATGAAAACCATATGGTTGTTCAGGTCCAGGCACACTGTGTGGATTGTGATCTTTTTGAATCCACGCAAGGTTTGTCTGGAGCTTGTTATGTTTGAGGTTCTAATAGTGGTGGTGTTTCTCAAGATGTGATCTGTTGATCATCTGTTTCAGAATTACCCGGCATGTTTGTAAAAAGCATAGATTCCTGGGGCCATCCCTCTAGGTCTATTGGATCAGATTCTCCAATGTAAAGTTCAAAAGTCTATGTTTTCAACAAACATTCAAGATGATCTTTATGAATTCTACAGTTTGAGAACTACTAGCTTCTGTTAGAGTGAAGTGTACCATTTTTCATTATTTTCTGATAGGCATTAAATAGAATTAGGCATTAAAATAGTCAACTTTAAAAATAATAATTTCATGGGTCAGCAATAACCTTACAAACCATTTTTGGCTTGTTGGCTATGATTCTAATGTAAATTGTCTTACAGTTAACCTTTAGAAATGTCAGTGCATGAGTCTTGTTCAAAAGTGATTCTTTATGGGACAAATAATTGTGTTCAGGAATGGTCGATATGGCTCGAAATGTTGAGTGTCTGGATGTGCATGTGTAGGAGAAAGGAGAGTTAACTAGGGGGCTGTTGTGTATGAGAACTTTAGATCACTCCTTATCCCAGGTCAAATCCTTGTGGAATACTAGAGCTAAGAGAAATTTCTCTTCTTTTCTTCTTTGTAAAATGATTTAAAGAGCTTCCATTCTGCAAAACAATATATATCCATTATACCTGCGCTCTTATTATGGCTCTTGTTTTTTTTTTTTTTAATCTGTGCAGCAAATATGGAAAAAGCTTCCATTTAAAAACCATTCAGGATGTTTTTAGTCTTCACTGTTACAAGTCATTTCTTAGAAATGTTTAGAAATTTAGAAAACATTTCTTAGAAATAATAGAAAATACACACATTCAACATACCACGTAACTAGTACCAACACGAAGAAACAGAATCTCTTTGGCATCCCAGAACTGTCTCTTGTTACTAATTCTAATCACTAAACCTTTCTAAGAAAAACCATTTTCCTGATGGATAAAAGTCATTTTTATTTCTAATAAATATCTGATCACTTGACCTATATTTTCTGTAAATAGGTTTTTTTTTTTTTTTTTTGCAGATATGGGACTCTTCAATATCTTGAAGTTCAATATTCTTCATCATGAACTTTTCCTGACTAAACGCTGACTTACAAAAACCCCTTTCCTCTTGCTAATTTGTAATTCTACAATTCTTCTTCCATTGAGTGCAACTCTCTATGTTCAACCTGATTCATTTCCATTTTTTTCCATGGTTTTCTTTTAACCTGGGATATAAAAACTCTAATTTCTGTGTTGTGTTAGATGTGTAGTCAATACAAATTAGGGAATACAGGGCAATTATTTGAACTACATTAGTTTAAAACAAGTGATTGAGAATTTTTTTCCACTTCATCCAGTGGAAAAAAATGAAAAAAACTTGGTCAACAAACAAACCAATTGATTGGATATGATGAAGTTAGTGCAATAGTTTACTGGGACTAAAGATAATGTAATAGGAATTGATACTTGCTATATTAGAGAACCACAAATAAAAGTGTGGAGCTGTCAGGGACTTCACATGATTTTCTATTTTAGTGATCAATCAGACTGGTATTCTCAGCAAGGAGAAAGTGTATTGTCTGCAGGATTAAAAAGGGAATTATCGTGGTAATGTGAAAAGAATACTGTACGTGGGGTCTGAAACTTTGCTGTATGACCAAAGGCAAAATCATACAACTTCAATAAAAGTTTGTTTCTCAATCTATAAAATGAAGATAATAATATTTTCTTCCCAAAATTATGCTGAGAAGTAAATAAGGTTATGTTTTAAAACATCTACAAAATGCCCGGCACATGATAACTAATCAGTATGAGCTCCCCCTCTCTTTCAACATGGCAGCATAGCATTTAACATGGGAGGCCTGCTCTAAAGCAAATAATACAATATTATACTATAGCCTTTTTTCATACATTTTGCTTTATTTATTTCTTATTCCAAAATGGGTACATGTTAATTACATAAAAATTTGGAAATAAGTGTGTTCCTCCCAAATTCCCTTAGTCCCACACTCTCAGAGATATTGATAGTGAATATTGTTTGTTTTAAGCATCCCACTTACCACTGTATTTTCTTAGTACCCCCTCAGAGTGCCCTACACCTAGGAGGTGTACTCAACCTTTGTGGAATTACACAGTTTCCAAGAAGATGTGAAAGTAGTCATAAGTCTTTTAGGAATTTTAATTTTTGGCTTAGAATGGAATCCAGAAGACTTTCTGATCTATCTATTCTTTTTTTCAGGCCCCAGAGAAAGATCTTTGTCCTCTTAACTTCTCAAATAGCTCTAGGATCAGAGATTATAATTTCTCTTTTTATAATAGGGTAGGTCTACAATCAGATGTTAATGAACTGAATCATTTTAAAACCTTATTTTATTAGACTTTCATTGGATTTTAAAATTAAACTTAGATTTTTTTTGTCTTCTCTCTCTCTCTCTTTTTCTTTCTTTCTTTCTTTTCTTTTCTTTTTTTTTAAAGGAGTGCTACATGGTGAGAAAAACCAAATTAGGAATGCATGAAACTGAGTTGTCTCTGCTCATTCACTCATTCATTTCTCTGGTTTAGGATCTAAGTAAGGAGTGTAATTTCTGTCACTCCTGTAAAAACAGGGGAAATAATGCTCGCTGTGCTTTCCTCTTATGTGATGATTGTGGAACTCATTGGGACAATGTGTGTGGTTAAGTTTTTTATGCTATAAAGTGTTATAAGCTTTTCGTACTGATATAGCAATAGTAGGAAAATTAGTGCATGTAACAATAAGATAAATATTTCTGTTGGACTGTATTTGAAAGCAAAAGAATTGGCTTTATCCTTTGATTATTTTATTTTACAAAGCATTTTGTATCTTGGTCCTAATTATTCTGTTGGGTATATGTAAACCGGGAGCTATAACTAGAAATAAAAAATTCCCCAACTGACTAGAACTATTGTGGATGTTCGTGATCACCTCTTTATCAAATTCTAGTTTAGAAATTCAGGAAACAAAATTAGAAAAAAACAGAGGATAATACATTTTCTAGCCCTCACCTTGCCCAGGAGTTGGAGGCCATTCATATTGCCATCTTCCCTGAATGTCTATACTTAGATACAACTTGATGATGATAATTATAACTGTTATCCAAGGCATTAAATGGGCTACTTAGCATTTGGAGAAAATAACATTAACCACTAAATATAATCACGTTTTCCTTAGACATGTGGCAAGACTTTTGTGTCTCTGTGCAGAAAGAACATGAGTTTTGAAGTCAGAACAAACTCGTTTTGAATCCTTGTTCTACTTTATTAGCTACGTGATTTTGGGGGTAAGTTATCATCCTTACTGAATGTTGGCTTCCTAAGGATTAAGTGAAATGGCATGTACAATGTATGCAGAACAGTGCTTGGAACATTGTAGGCATTCTGTAAGTATTAGTTTGCTTTTCCTTCTCATCATAATACCAAAATGGTTACTTGTCTTAGCAGATATAAACAACTGATAATTTATAATAACATGAAAATGTATTATTAATATTTATTTTACCCAGGTATAGTATGAAAATCCACGCTTTTATCTACATGGATTATAAAATATAAGAATTATATTAAAATATTTTATTGGAAATTTATTTACTTTGCATAATGTCCAAATATATATGACAATTGGAATAATGACTTAAATGTGAGAATAAAGCCCACAGACGGGATAGAAGAAAGTATAGACAGATATTTTAACGACCTTGGGCTGGAAACAGGTTTTCTTCATATGATAGCAACCCAAGGGTCATAAAATAAAAATTTTTTACTTTTGATTATACTAAAATTGAAGACCTCTATGTGGTTAAAATAAAGTGTAAAATAAAGGGTAAACTCTGGAAATTTATTTACAATTTATAAGGAAAGGCTAATATCCTTATTATTTAAGAGCTCTTACAAATTAGTAAGAAGGTATAAAACAAGTTCATAGAGTAAATAATGGTCTAGACATTTAGGTAGCTCCCTCTACCTAAAATACTGACCTTAGTAGTCTTGAGTCCAGATGCTGAAGAGAGAGTATTCAGCCATCTTTATATGTGAATGGGTAGGGAGTGGTCCTATATGGACCCAGTGACATTATAATTAGTTCTGTTATGGATGACTGAGTTTTTGTTTTGTTTCGTTTTTTGTTTTGTTTTACTGGCTAAGTGTTTATACCTATAAGTTTCCTTTACAAATATTGTTTAAAATTTTTAGTTTTTTGGATGAGATTCTTTCTAAACATTCCCATTTACTTTGAGCATTAGGGAATGTATATGTAAACTTTCTTGATGACTCAGTTCATCTTTGAGAACGCTGAGTTTTGAACTCTGCTATAATGCAGTGCAATAAGGTTAGGAAGGGCTGTTCATATCTTTGCTGATTAGGTTCATATTGCTATGCATTTTAGTTCTTTGGGAGATATTAATGCTAGCAATAAAAGACAATCTCATAAATTGGACTTACCCTTGAAAATTCCCTAGAAAGATTCCACAGTGGAGATCAATGTACAGTCTCTTAATAATTCCAGCACAGCCAGTTTTTCTTTGGCATTGAAAAAGATTGCTGTTTCTCTGGTTGAAGATAAGGTAGTTGGCTTGCAATGTGATATCAGTTTCTATCAAAAATATCTATATTTAAATTCTAGGGTACCTGTTTTATGTTTATACTTTACATAGATGTGCTGATTATTTATGAAAATAAACCTATTTTATACCCATTTTACAGTTGATAAAATAGACACTTTGAAATATTACATGTCTTGCCAATTAATATGTGGGAGCTAACATATGGAAAAACCTGTGATTTTGATTTAAATTAATCTTATGCTATACCAAATTTTGTAGAATTCTATGTAAAATAACAGCAAAAAAGTTCTGAGTAAGGGTCCAAAAAACTTTTCACAGAATAAAATACGAAAGTTTTAGTCATGAGCTTTGGGAATGAATGTGCACTAGCTCTTCAGAGGCATGATTATCTTCTGCCTGTCAGCAGCCTTCTGCCTAGGTGAGGTATTATCCTCTGCATATCTGTAGAGGTGATAACTAAAGTATGAAGTGCCGCAGCCCGTAAAGATGTGTTTGGGATCATGTGTAGCTTGCCACACTGTATTCTATAAGACACACTGTGATTCAGCAAGGAATTAAAATCATTTCATCTTATCTCTGGTATTTTGCATTTCACACCTCTGTGCTGTCACGGTCCTTATGAATTTTTCATTGAGCCTTAGAGTTGGGTAATAAAGTTGAGCCTATGGGGGATGGAAGCTTTCCTGAGAGGGATGCCTGTAATCAGCTGATGAAGTGAATACAATTGGCTAGGCATGTGTAACTCCTACCACGTACACCCCACAGAAAACCCTGAGTAAAGGAAAACAAACACACCACAGCATGTTTGCCATTTATTCATGATTGCATAGTTCTTGCCTTCAGTACTCTAGAATCAAAAACAGTGATGTCCATAACAAGAGTTTTAGGTGAGGCTCTGAGAAACAGCAAACGGGACAGAAGCGTCTCTGTAAGTCTCTTGTAATGATTGTGATCAAATTGCTTAATGTTCTTCTGTTCTTTCTTTTTTTTTTTTAATGACTGTCATTACTTCTTTTTCTTTTTCTTTTATTTTTTTAATTATACTTTAAGTTCTAGGGTACATGTGCAAAACGTGCAGGTTTGTTACATAGGTATATATATGCCATGTTGGTTTGCTGCACCCATTAACTCGTTGTTTACAGTAGGTATTTCTCCTAATGTTATTCCTCCCCCGGTTCTCCTCGACAGGCCCTGGTGTGTGATGTTCCCTGCCCTGTGTCCATATGCTCTCGTTGTTCAACTCCCATCTATGAGTGAGAACATGTGCTGTTTGGTTTTCTGTCCTTGTGATAATTTGCTTAGAATGATGGTTTTCAGCTTCATCCATGTCCCTGCAAAGGACATGAACTCATTTTTTTATGGCTGTATAGTATTCCATGGTGTATATGTGCCACATTTTCTTAATCCAGTCTGTCACTGATGGACATTTGGGTTGATTCCAAGTCTTTGCTATTGTGAATAGTGCGGCAATAAACATACGTGTGCATGTATCTTTATAGTAGCATGATTTATAATCCTTTGGGTATATACCCAGTAATGGGATTGCTGGGTCAAATGGTATTTCTAGTTCTAGATCCTTGAAGAATCTCCACACTGTCTTCCACAATGGTTGAACTAATTTACACTCCCACAAACAGTGTAAAAGCATTCCTATTTCTCCACATCCTCTCCAGCATCTGTTGTTTCCTGACTTTTTAATGATCACCATTCTAACTGGTGTGAGATGGTATCTCACTGTGGTTTTGATTTGCATTTCTCTGATGACCAGTGATGAGCATTTTTTATATGTCTGTTGGCTGCATAAATGTCTTCTTTAGAGAAGTGTCTGTTCATATCCTTTGCCCACTTTTTCACAAAAAAGAGCCTGCATAGCCAAGGGATTCTAAGCAAAAAGAACAAAGCTGGGGGCATCATGCTACCTGACTTCAAACTATACTACAAGGCAATGGTAACCAAAACAGCCTGGTACTGGTACCAAAACAGATATATAGACCAATGGAACAGAACAGAGGCCTCGGAAATAACACCACACAACTACAACCTTCCAATCTTTAACAAACCTGACAAAAACAAGCAATGGGGAAAGGATTCCCTATTTAATGAATGGTGCTGGGAAAACTGGCTAGCCATACATAGAAAGCTGAAACTGGATGCCTTCCTTATACCATATACAAAAATTAACTCAAGATGTATTAAAGACTTAAATGTAGGGGGCGGAGCAAGATGGCCGAATAGGAGCAGCTCCAGTCTTCAACTCCCAGCGCCAGCGACACAGAAGACCGGTGATTTCGGCATTTTCAACTGAGGTACTGGGTTCATCTCACTGGGGAGTGCTGGATGATCGGTACTGGTCAGCTGCTGCAGCCCGACCAGGGAGAGCTGAAGCAGGGCGAGGCATTGCCTCACCTGAGAAGCGCAAGGGGGAAGGGAATCCCTTTTCCTAGCCAGGGGAACTGAGACACACAACACCTGGAGAATCGGGTAACTCCCACCCCAATACTGCGCTTTGAGCAAACAGGCACACCAGGAGATCATATCCCACACCTGGCCGGGAGGGTCCCACACCCACGGAGCCTCCCTCATTGCTATTACAGCAGTCTGTGATCTACCGGCAAGGCAGCAGCGAGGCTGGGGGAGGGGCGCCCGCCATTGCTGAGGCTTAAGTAGGTAAACAAAGCTGCTGGGAAGCTCGAACTGGGTGGAGCTCACAGCAGCTCAAGGAAACCTGCCTGTCTCTGTAGACTCCACCTCTGGGGGCAGGGCACAGAAAACAATAACAAAGCAGCAGACACCTCTGCAGACGCAAACGACTCTGTCTGAAAGCTTTGAAGAGAGCAGTGGATCTCCCAACACGGAGGTTGAGATCTGAGAAGGGACAGACTCCCTGCTCAAGCGGGTCCCTGACCCCTGAGTAGCCTAACTGGGAGACATCCCCCACTAGGGGCAGTCTGACACCCCACACCTCACAGGGTGGAGTACACCCCTGAGAGGAAGCTTCCAAAGCAAGAATCAGACAGGTACACTTGCTGTTCAGAAATATTCTATCTTCTGCAGCCTCTGCTGCTGTTACCCAGGCAAACAGGGTCTGGAGTGGACCTCAAGCAATCTCCAACAGACCTACAGCTGAGGGTCCTGACTGTTAGAAGGAAAACTATCAAACAGGAAGGACACCTACACCAAAACCCCATCAGTACATCACCATCATCAAAGACCAGAGGCAGATAAAACCACAAAGATGGGGAAAAAGCAGGGCAGAAAAGCTGGAAATTCAAAAAACAAGAGCGCATCTCCCCCGGCAAAGGAGCGCAGCTCATCGCCAGCAATGGATCAAAGCTGGACGGAGAATGACTTTGACGAGATGAGAGAAGAAGGCTTCAGTCCATCAAATTTCTCAGAGCTAAAGGAGGAATTACGTACCCAGCGCAAAGAAACTAAAAATCTTGAAAAAAAAGTGGAAGAATTGACGGCTAGACTAATTAATGCAGAGAAGGTCATAAACGAAATGAAAGAGATGAAAACCATGACACGAGAAATACGTGACAAATGCACAAGCTTCAGTAACCGACTCGATCAACTGGAAGAAAGAGTATCAGCAATTGAGGATCAAATGAATGAAATGAAGCGAGAAGAGAAACCAAAAGAAAAAAGAAGAAAAAGAAATGAACAAAGCCTGCAAGAAGTATGGGATTATGTAAAAAGACCAAATCTACGTCTGATTGGGGTGCCTGAAAGTGAGGGGGAAAATGGAACCAAGTTGGAAAACACTCTTCAGGATATCATCCAGGAGAACTTCCCCAACCTAGTAGGGCAGGCCAACATTCAAATCCAGGAAATACAGAGAACGCCACAAAGATACTCCTCGAGAAGAGCAACTCCAAGACACATAATTGCCAGATTCACCAAAGTTGAAATGAAGGAAAAAATCTTAAGGGCAGCCAGAGAGAAAGGTCGGGTTACCCACAAAGGGAAGCCCATCAGACTCACAGCAGATCTCTCGGCAGAAACTCTCCAAGCCAGAAGAGAGTGGGGGCCAATATTCAACATTCTTAAAGAAAAGAATTTTAAACCCAGAATTTCATATCCAGCCAAACTAAGTTTCATAAGTGAAGGAGAAATAAAATCCTTTACAGATAAGCAAATGCTTAGAGATTTTGTCACCACTAGGCCTGCCTTACAAGAGACCCTGAAGGAAGCACTCAACATGGAAAGGAACAACCGGTACCAGCCATCTCAAAAACATGCCAAAATGTAAAGACCATCGAGGCTAGGAAGAAACTGCATCAACTAATGAGCAAAATAACCAGTTAATATCATAATGGCAGGATCAAGTTCACACATAACAATCTTAACCTTAAATGTAAATGGACTAAATGCTCCAATTAAGAGACACAGACTGGCAAACTGGATAAAGAGTCAAGACCCATCAGTCTGCTGTATTCAGGAGACCCATCTCACACGCAGAGACATACATAGGCTCAAAATAAAGGGATGGAGGAAGATTTACCAAGCAAATGGAGAACAAAAAAAAGCGGGGGTTGCAATACTAGTCTCTGATAAAACAGACTTTAAACCATCAAAGATCAAAAGAGACAAAGAAGGCCATTACATAATGGTAAAGGGATCAATTCAACAGGAAGAGCTAACTATCCTAAATATATATGCACCCAATACAGGAGCACCCAGATTCATAAAGCAAGTCCTTAGAGACTTACAAAGAGACTTAGACTCCCATACAATAATAATGGGAGACTTCAACACTCCATTGTCAACATTAGACAGATCAACGAGACAGAAAGTTAACAAGGATATCCAGGAATTGAACTCATCTCTGCAGCAAGCAGACCTAATAGACATCTATAGAACTCTCCACCCCAAATCAACAGAATATACATTCTTCTCAGCACCACATCGTACTTATTCCAAAATTGACCACGTAATTGGAAGTAAAGCACTCCTCAGCAAATGTACAAGAACAGAAATTATAACAAACTGTCTCTCAGACCACAGTGCAATCAAACTAGAACTCAGGACTAAGAAACTCAATCAAAACCGCTCAACTACATGGAAACTGAACAACCTGCTCCTGAATGACTACTGGGTACATCACGAAATGAAGGCAGAAATAAAGATGTTCTTTGAAACCAATGAGAACAAAGATACAACATACCAGAATCTCTGGGACACATTTAAAGCAGTGTGTAGAGGGAAATTTATAGCACTAAATGCCCACAAGAGAAAGCAGGAAAGATCTAAAATTGACACTCTAACATCGCAATTAAAAGAACTAGAGAAGCAAGAGCAAACACATTCGAAAGCTAGCAGAAGGCTAGAAATAACTAAGATCAGAGCAGAACTGAAGGAGATAGAGACACAAAAAACCCTCCAAAAAATCAATGAATCCAGGAGTTGGTTTTTTGAAAAGATCAACAAAATTGACAGACCACTAGCAAGACTAATAAAGAAGAAAAGAGAGAAGAATCAAATCGACGCAATTAAAAATGATAAAGGGGATATCACCACCGACCCCACAGAAATACAAACTACCATCAGAGAATACTATAAACACCTCTACGCAAATAAACTGGAAAATCTAGAAGAAATGGATAATTTCCTGGACACTTACACTCTTCCAAGACTAAACCAGGAAGAAGTTGAATCCCTGAATAGACCAATAGCAGGCTCTGAAATTGAGGCAACAATTAATAGCCTACCAACCAAAAAAAGTCCAGGACCAGATGGATTCACAGCTGAATTCTACCAGAGGTACAAGGAGGAGTTGGTACCATTCCTTCTGAAACTATTCCAATCAATAGAAAAAGAGGGAATCCTCCCTAACTCATTTTATGAGGCCAACATCATCCTGATACCAAAGCCTGGCAGAGATACAACAAAAAAAGAGAATTTTAGACCAATATCCCTGATGAACATCGATGCAAAAATCCTCAATAAAATACTGGCAAACCGGATTCAGCAACACATCAAAAAGCTTATCCACCATGATCAAGTGGGCTTCATCCCTGGGATGCAAGGCTGGTTCAACATTCGCAAATCAATAAACATAATCCAGCATATAAACAGAACCAAAGACAAGAACCACATGATTATTTCAATAGATGCAGAAAAGGCTTTTGACAAAATTCAACAGCCCTTCATGCTAAAAACGCTCAATAAATTCGGTATTGATGGAACGTACCTCAAAATAATAAGAGCTATTTATGACAAACCCACAGCCAATATCATACTGAATGGGCAAAAACTGGAAAAATTCCCTTTGAAAACTGGCACAAGACAGGGATGCCCTCTCTCACCACTCCTATTCAACATAGTGTTGGAAGTTCTGGCTAGGGCAATTAGGCAAGAGAAAGAAATCAGGGGTATTCAGTTAGGAAAAGAAGAAGTCAAATTGTCCCTGTTTGCAGATGACATGATTGTATATTTAGAAAACCCCATTGTCTCAGCCCAAAATCTCCTTAAGCTGATAAGCAACTTCAGCAAAGTCTCAGGATACAAAATTAATGTGCAAAAATCACAAGCATTCTTATACACTAGTAACAGACAAACAGAGAGCCAAATCATGAATGAACTTCCATTCACAATTGCTTCAAAGAGAATCAAATACCTAGGAATCCAACTTACAAGGGATGTAAAGGACCTCTTCAAGGAGAACTACAAACCACTGCTCAGTGAAATAAAAGAGGACACAAACAAATGGAAGAACATACCATGCTCATGGATAGGAAGAATCAATATCGTGAAAATGGCCATACTGCCCAAGGTAATTTATAGATTCAATGCCATCCCCATCAAGCTACCAATGACTTTCTTCACAGAATTGGAAAAAACTGCTTTAAAGTTCATATGGAACCAAAAAAGAGCCCGCATCTCCAAGACAATCCTAAGTCAAAAGAACAAAGCTGGAGGCATCACGCTACCTGACTTCAAACTATACTACAAGGCTACAGTAACCAAAACAGCATGGTACTGGTACCAAAACAGAGATATAGACCAATGGAACAGAACAGAGTCCTCAGAAATAATACCACACATCTACAGCCATCTGATCTTTGACAAACCTGAGAGAAACAAGAAATGGGGAAAGGATTCCCTATTTAATAAATGGTGCTGGGAAAATTGGCTAGCCATAAGTAGAAAGCTGAAACTGGATCCTTTCCTTACTCCTTATACGAAAATTAATTCAAGATGGATTAGAGACTTAAATGTTAGACCTAATACCATAAAAATCCTAGAGGAAAATCTAGGTAGTACCATTCAGGACATAGGCATGGGCAAAGACTTCATGTCTAAAACACCAAAAGCAACGGCAGCAAAAGCCAAAATTGACAAATGGGATCTCATTAAACTAAAGAGCTTCTGCACAGCAAAAGAAACTACCATCAGAGTGAACAGGCAACCTACAGAATGGGAGAAAATTTTTGCAATCTACTCATCTGACAAAGGGCTAATATCCAGAACCTACAAAGAACTCCAACAAATTTACAAGAAAAAAACAAACAACCCCATCAAAAAGTGGGCAAAGGATATGAATAGACATTTCTCAAAAGAAGACATTCATACAGCCAACAAACACATGAAAAAATGCTCATCATCACTGGCCATCAGAGAAATGCAAATCAAAACCACAATGAGATACCATCTCACACCAGTTAGAATGGCGATCATTCAAAAGTCAGGAAACAACAGGTGCTGGAGAGGATGTGGAGAAATAGGAACACTTTTACACTGTTGGTGGGATTGTAAACTAGTTCAACCATTATGGAAAACAGTATGGCGATTCCTCAAGGATCTAGAACTAGATGTACCATATGACCCAGCCATCCCATTACTGGGTATATACCCAAAGGATTATAAATTATGCTGCTATAAAGACACATGCACACGTATGTTTATTGCAGCACTATTCACAATAGCAAAGACTTGGAATCAACCCAAATGTCCATCAGTGACAGATTGGATTAAGAAAATGTGGCATATATACACCATGGAATACTATGCAGCCATAAAAAAGGATGAGTTTGTGTCCTTTGTAGGGACATGGATGCAGCTGGAATCCATCATTCTTAGCAAACTATCACAAGAACAGAAAACCAAACACCGCATGTTCTCACTCATAGGTGGGAACTGAACAATGAGATCACTTGGACTCGGGAAGGGGAACATCACACACCGGGGCCTATCATGGGGAGGGGGGCGGGGGGAGGGATTGCATTGGGAGTTATACCTGATGTAAATGACGAGTTGATGGGTGCAGCACACCAACAAGGCACAAGTATACATATGTAACAAACCTGCACGTTATGCACATGTACCCTACAACTTACAGTATAATAATAATAAATAAATTAAAAAAAATAAAAAAAATAAATAAATAAAATAAAAAAAAAAAAGACTTAAATGTAAGACCTAACACCATAAAAACCCTAGAAGAAAACCTAGGCAATACCACTCAGGACACAGGCATAGACAAAGATTTCATGACTAAAACACCAAAAGCAATGGCAACAAAAGCCAAAATAGACAAATGGGATATAATTAAACTAATAATAAAGAGCTTCTGCACAGCAAAAGAAACTATCATCAGAGTGAACAGGCAACCTACAAAATGGGAGAAAATCTTTGCAATCTACCCATCTGACAAAGGGCTAATATCCAGAATCTACAAAGAACTTAAACAAATTTACAAGAAAAAAAAACCCCATCAAAAAGTTCCTCTGTTTGTTCTAAGAAGAGATTAGCTAGCGAATTATTTTCCAAAACTTACCTCAATAAATTAACTCAAATACCGTCCCGAATGTTCAAGATTTTTACGACATCTAAACTTTTTCCTGTTTTTTTCCTCATTGTTCGCAGTGACAATTCAATACCCCTTCCTTAAGATAAGCCTCTTTTTCTTTCAGTCTTTTTCTCCCTTGCCCGCACCTCCCCTCCTCTCTCCTTCTCTTCCCATCCTCATCACATAGTTTGCTCCACAAGAACCACTTGTTAAATTTGTTAAATTATACATTTATCTACTTCATAGAGTCAATAATTTTATTCTTTGTACTGAGCTGCTTCTGTTGCTACAGAACTGTCTTAATTTTTAATGTATGAAGTGCCATAAGTTACTCTATTTTTAAAGCTTTTATTGTTTATTATATTTTAAGTTCTAGGGTACATGTGCACAAGTGCAGGTTTGTTACATATGTATACATGTGCCATGTTGGTGTGCTGCACCCATTAACTCATCATTTACATTAGGTATATCTCCTAATGCTATCCCTCCTTCCTCCTCCCACAATAGGACCTGGTGTGTGATGATCCCCTTCGTATGTCCAAGTGATCCCATTGTTCAATTCCCACCTATGAGTGAGAATATGCGGTATTTGGTTTTCTGTTCTTGTGATAGTTTGCTGAGAATGATGGTTTCCAGCTGCATCCATGTCCCTACAAAGGACATGAACTCAACCTTTTTTATGACTGCATAGTATTCCATGGTGTATATGTGCCACATTTTCTTAAGCCAGTCTGTCACTGATGGACATTTGGGTTGATTCCAAGTCTTTGCTGTTGTGAATAGTGCCGCAATAAACATACGTGTGCCTGTGTCTTTATAGCAGCATGACTTATAATCCTTTGGCTATATCCCCAGTAATGGGATGGCTGGGTCAAATGGTATTTCTAGTTAGTTCTAGATCCTTGAGGAATTACCACACTGTTTTCCATAATGGTTGAACTAGTTTATAGTCCCACCAACAGTGTAAAAGTGTTCCTATTTCTCCACATCCTCTCCAGCACCTGTTGCTTCCTGATTTTTTAATGATTGCCATTCTAACTGGTGTGAGATGGTATCTCATTGTGGTTTTGATTTGCATTTCTCTGATGGCGAGTGATGATGAACATTTTTTCACGTGTCTGTTGGCTGTATGAACGTCTTCTTTTGAGAAGTGTCTGTTCGTATTATTTGCCCACTTTTTGATGGGTCTTTTTTGTTTTGTTTTGTTTTGTTTTGTTTTTTGAGACGGAGTTTTGCTCTTGTTGCCCAGACTGGGGTGCAATGGTGCGATCTCGGCTCACCAGAACCTCTACCTCCCAGGTTCAAGAGATCCTCGTGCCTCAGCCTCCCAAGTAGCTGGGATTACGGTATGCAACACCATGCCTGGCTAATTTTGTATTTTTAGTAGAAACGGTGTTTCTCAATGTTGGTCAGGCTGGTCTTGAACACCTGACCTTGGGTGATCCCCCGCCTCGGCCTCTGAAAGTGGTGGGATTACAGGCGTGAGCCACTGCGCCTGGCCTTTAAAGCTTTTTAGCTTGAAATTACACTAATGTATTTGCTTTGTAAAGTCATCTCAATTGGCAGCTTCATGTTTTATCTTTCTTCCACCCTCAACTTTCCCTTCTGTCTGAGAGAATGCTGTTACTGGTGGCCATACTTTGGAAAATCTGGCCAAAACCACTTAGAAGCTAGGTGACTTTGGGCTATTCTTATAACCTCTCTAAGTCTTAGTTTCTCATCCCTAAAAACACAGATGATAATAATAACTTATGGAGAAATGTAAGGATTAAATGAGATGAGGCATAGATAGTTCTTTGCATATTGTACGTGTTTTTAAAAAGCTAGCTGTTGTTATACTTGTCATCACTCACGTATTAAAAGTTCTTTTGTATCTTAAACATGATCTGTGCTTTGTAGTTCATATTTACTTGGTTCTATATCTATATCTGTAACTATATAATATATGCTATGTCATCTTGGCATAAATTTTCCAAACCATTCTGATTGTTCTTTGCTTACATTTTCCCCCCTAACTACCTACCACCCTATTTTCTTTTCTCATTGCCATATACCTTGAAGGTGTAGTCAATAGGTCTCTGTTAAAAATGTTAGAGTTCCTCACCTCTGAAAAGACTGTGGTACTCACACTCTCAGTATTCACACTCTCAATACTCACCCATATACAAATCAAAATCAAATTGTACTTTTTGAAATAACATAAAATCCAATAATAAATACTGCTGGTTTATATCTAAAAATATGAGTTTTAATGATGAAGTAGATTTTTCATTGTGTGATTATAAATTTCTGACTCAATTCACTGTACCAGATTTTTTAACTTTTTGAAGGGGCAACTGTTAGGCTACGATTAGTCTCTGTATCAAGCAAGTCAGCCTCAGACGCCAGTTGCCTTCATTTCTTTGGGACACACACAATTACACATGTATACACATGTGGTACTATTTGCATATGCAGTACTGTTTGCATATGCAGCAAATATATTGTCATGGTATTGTTCAAAGTGTGTAAAGTATGCATGGAGGAATATAATAAAGACTTCGCTCTTGCATCTGACATTTGCTAGCAGGTTTTTTGGTTAGTTTCTTCACATCTCCCTTCCTTGTCTGTAAAAATGGGGTCATAACAATATTTGCTTCTCAGACAGAGTTGCTATGAAGATTAGGAATAATTATGCAGGTAACACCATTGCAGAAGTTAGTAGGCACTGCATAAACCTCAGTGAATTAAATTTAAATATGGCACACTCATACTTTCTTTGTCTCATTAAACTATTTAGATATGAGATCAAGGTCAGCCTGGAGTAATTGTTGCCTACATCTCCTCTGTTGTTCAGCAACATGTTCCTGGCTGCTTAGTGTCTCTTTCCCACCAAAAGGTATGAGTGCCAATATGAGTCTTAATTCAAGACAAGGAAAAATCCAATTGACAGATGTAAAAAATAATATTCATTTCACAGACTTGTTTGGAGGTTTAAATGTGATTATTTCTAAACTATTCACTCTACTGCTCAGTATATAAGAAATGCTAAATAAATAGCGCTCTACTGATTGTTATTGAAAGACATTTTTGGAAGCAAAGTCTATTCTAAGTTTTGGTCAAATTAGACTTGAGGTTTAGAATTTAAAAAGTGAGGGGGAGACAGACTGAGGTGAAAGCAGCTAAAGTTAACATGGAGACAGGCATAGCATGTATGGAGAATAATATCGGTTCACATCATGTTCATGCACAGTAATTAGGAATCGCTAAGGTTGTTCGCGGTGGCTCATGCCTGTAATCCCAGCACTTTGGGAGGTCGAGGTGGGAGGATCACGAGGTCAGGAGACGGAGACCATCCTGGCTAACATGGTGAAACCCTGCCTCTACTAGAAATACAAAACATTAGCCGGGCATGGTGGCACGTGCCTGTAGTCCCAGCTACTTGGGAGGCTGAGGTAGGAGAATCACTTGAACCTGGGAAGTGGAGGTTGCAGTGAGCCAAGATTGCACCGCTGCACTCTAGCCTGGGTGACAGAGTGAGACTACATCTTAAAAAAAAAAAAAAAATTCTATAACCTCCCATTGCCTCTTATGGAGGTTGGATAACATAAATTAAACGATTTTTATTGTTGTGAGTATGATGATGTTTGAGGTATAATTTAGGGGTGGCCCTTGAAGCAGAGCTGAAAGTTTAAGCAATTTAAAAGGGGAGAGGTATATAAAGATTCTGGGAGAATTAGGGAGAGAAAATAAAAGAATTGACAAGGTTGAGTAGCATGTGGTAAAAGAGGATAGGAAGAAAAATCCTGATAGTGATTTCAAGAAGATAAATAGTCAATGGGAGCATTTAAAGGTTTTGGTGCAATATACAATTTAAGTCTCTTCCTCCATCTTCCCTACCAAACCTTCAGTAAAATCTGAACTGCTCATAAATGTGCATTGAGCGTTCGGTGCTATAGATTGTATTTTTGTGTCTCCCCCAAATTCTTATGTTGAAGGCTACCTCCCAATATGACAGTGTTAGGAGGTGGGGGTTTTGGGAGGTGATTAGGTTATGTGGGCAGAACCTCCATGAATAGAATTAGTGGCCCTATAAAAGAGACCCTAGGGAGTTCCCACGTTCCTTTTGCCATGTGAGAACTCAGTGAGAAGGCACCATCTATGAACCAAGAAGCAGGCCCTCACGAGACACCAAATCTGCCAGTGACTTGATTTTGCACTTTTCAGCCTCCAGAACTGTGAGAAGTAAATTTCTGTTTTAATACACCACCAAGACTAGGACATTTTGTTACAGCAGCCTGAATGAACTAAGACATAAGAAAAAAATTCAGAGAAAAAAGTTATGAGATGCAGAGGTACCTTTGATACAAAGGGACCACAAAGCTGGTACATTTGAGAACATTTGGGTCACACCGTCTTTACCTGTTCATTTTACTTGGACTTATTCCTGTTTCTCAGAGGCTTTTATTACACAGAGCAGAAATTCTCATCCATTGCTTTTTTATATACAGATCTGAAGTCACTTTCAAGTTAGGCTCTGACCCCTAGGAGCCCCAATTCTTCCTTAAATTACCCTCGAACATGCACCCTACATTGATGGGAGGCTTTAAATGTATAGCTCAAGAAATGAGGAGGCAAGATTGTGGTGATGTTGGCAGTGATAGTAGCAATAATTGCTACTGGCTGTACAGAAAATTGTAGTACAATGGTATAATTTTAAAAAATCATGTAATTTTTAAGTTAGATCTATTTGAATTTGAATCAAAGATTTGTCATTGTTTGCAGTGTGACCTCAATTAACTTACATAACTTCTCTAAAACATAAGTGTTCTCCTCTCATCCCTTTACTTGTAAGGTTGTGAAAGACTCATAAAAACAGGTAACAGTAGTGGGAGGGCAACAGGTTGAAAGATGACTATAGAAATCATCACTGACTATTTAAGCTGAAGATATATTTTGTTGAATTTAATAAAGTAATACTCCTCTAAGCTAAATATTTTGTAAAACACCATTCGTTCTATGATATACCAAAAGAATGGCACATACTGATAAATATTTATTTACTCTCTTTCATAAGAAAGTCATTTTTAATAGTCAATGAAGTCTTCTGGTATTTTTATTTTAGTTGTGAATAATCTGATAAGTTTACATATGATTTGGATATTCATACTAACGTTATCGACTGCCTTGTATATAAAGCTCAATTTTAATTATCATTACTGTGCTACTGAGAGGATAAACAACTTGCCAGTTTCTTTAGGCACAATATTTTAGATACTGATCAGTTAACCATTTCTAAAACCAGTTACACATTTTACAAAGCAGCAGTAGGGGTATGCTATATTTGCAAATGTATTCTTACCTTAGAATTTTTGTTGTTCAATTAGCCCATCAACTTAAGATATAGTTCAAGTAGTAAGACGTTCAGCAACCACTGAACCATTTTTTGGACAAAGAACATGAAATTACAAATTCCCTCCACTCAGCTTCAAATTTCCAGTGCTTCTGGAGCTAGTATAATGCAACCAATTTGAAAATAAAGTATTCACCATATCTCCGCCAATATTTTCTGTCTTAATGGAACTAAGGCTCGTGGCTAACACTTTGCATTTAGCTGTTACAAGGCAAAAATTTAAAAATTTATCTTTTATATCTGGCTAACATAATAAATATGATGGTGCTTTAAAAATGTAATGAATAATAATAGCTGATTTTTTTTTTTTTGAAAAGCCTTCATTGAAGAAAATGGTCATTCCCATCTTTAAACTTTATGAAATAACCAGGGGGGGCTACAAAAAATTATTTTCAAGCATCTCAATGCATGATATTTGTTTAGCTGTGGGAATATCTATAAAGTTACTGTTCACATTAAAAAGGATAATCAAAGGCTAAAGATAACGAAAGATCCCCAGAGCAATCAATATATAATCATTTAGTAAGTAAATGAGAAATTAAAAGTCTTATACAATAAAGCATCTTCTTTCCAACTAAAATTTAAAAATTGCTTTAACATGGACTAAAGGATAATTAATAGAACCCATTACTAAGAGTGGATGGCCTGACCTAGTACTTTAGCAAGCATATTTATTCATCTTCAAAGCCAAGAGAAAATGCTTCTGAAACTAGGTCAAAGAGAGAAGTGTTTTTTCTTAGACGATTGTATAATCTAATATTACTTGACTTCTATATTGTTGAGTAACAGACCACAACAAAGGTATCGTGTGACTTGTTTACATTTCAGTGAAACACATACAAGGCTTTATTTCATTCTATAGAGTTGAGAATTTATGTAATTCCTTTACAGTTGATTCCAGACCTATTTTAAGACCTTTAATGGCAATGGGTTTTTTGATTTTCAAAGGTCTTATCTCAAGCAATTTTTAATATATTAAAGTTAAAATGATCACAAACACTAAATGTAACCTTGTTGTAATGTTTTTGAAATTAGCTGTGTTATTGCTACCAACTAACTACTTGTAAAGTACAACCATATCTGTTTAACTTTTTATCAAATTCAAAATAATTAGTCATTTACCATAACCATTATAGTGTATATCTAATAAAAGATATCAAAGAGTTAACCTCTTACAGATTCAATGTAATCCCTATCAAAATCCCATCTAGGTTTTTTTTGGAGAAATTGACAACCTGATCCTAAAATTCATATGGAAATTCAAGGGGATCAGACTAACCAAGACAATCATGAAAAAGGTGTATGAACTTGGAGGACTTATACTTCCAGTTTCAAAACCTGCTATAGTAAGACACAATAATCAAGCCAGTGTGGTACTGACACAGGATAAATATATAGATCAGTGGAATAAAATTAATAATCTAGAAATTAATCTAATATTTTTGGTTACCTGATTTTTGGCAAAGAGATGAGTCAATTCAATGGGGGAAAGAATACTCTTTTCAAGAAATGCTGCTGGTACAACTGGTTATCCATTTGCAAAAAGATGAATGTTAGGTCCTACATAATATCATACACAAAAATGAACTCATAGTAGTGACTGCAGACCTAAATGTAAGTCCTACAAGTAAACTAAAAGTAAGTCTCTGTCTTAGGATAGGATTTCTTGGGAATGAAATCAAAGCATGGGTGATAAAATAGAAAATTGGTAAACTGAACATCAAAATTAAGACTTTTATGCTTCAAAGAGCACCATCAAGAAAGTGAAAAGACAACCCGCACTTTAAGAGAAAATATTTACCCATCATGTATCTGATAAGGGACTTGAATCTAGAATATATGAACTCTTACAATAATAGAACAAACAAACCAATTTAAAAATGGGCAAAGCATTTGAATAGGCAGTTCTCCAAAGAAATATAAAAATGATAAACACACAAAGTCGTGCTCAAAATCATTAATCATTACTGAAATGCAAGTCAGAACCCCAATGAGATACCACTTCACACCAACTGAATGGCTATAACAAAAACAGACACAATTATTAGTGAAAATGTGAGAAACTGGAACTCTTATACATTGTGATGGGATTATAAAAGTAGAAGCCATTTTAGAAAATGGTTTAGCAGTTTCTCAAAAGGTTAAGCATAGAGTTACCATATGACCCAGCAATTCCACTCCTAGATATCTACCCAAGAAAAATGGGAGCTTATGTTCACACACAAGACTGTATACAAACATAAATAGCAGCATTATTTGTAACAGCCAAAAAAGGGGTAACAACCAAAATGCTTATTACTTGATGAGTAGAAAAATAAAATGTGGTGTAGCCACATAAGAGAATATTATTCTACAATAAAAAAGAATAATAGCCGGGCGCAGTGGCTCATGCCTGTAATCCCAGCACTTTGGGAGGCCGAGGTGGGCGAATCACGAGGTCAGAAGATCGAGACCATCTTGGCCAACACGGTGAAACCCCGTCTCTACTAAAAATACAAAAAATTAGCTGGGCGTGATGGCAGGCGCCTGTAGTCCCAGCTACTTGGGAGGCTGAGGCAGGACAATGGCCTGAACCCGGGAAGCCCAGCGTGCCGTGAACCAAGATGGCGCCGCTGCACTCCAGCCTGGGCGACAGAGCAAGACTCCGTCTCAAAAAGAAAAAAAAAAAAAAAAAAAAAGAATAATACACTGTTATTTGCCACAATATAAATGAACCTCAAAAACTGCATTAGGTAAAATGTCAGTCACAAAAGACCAACTATTGCATGATTTTTTATAAGAAGTGTTCAGGATAAGCTAATCTACAGAGACAGAAAGCAGATCAGTGTTGCCTAGGGATGAATGCAGGAGTAAGGGAGGAAACAGAGTGATTGCTAAAGGGCATGCAATTTCTTTATGGAGTGATGAAAACGTTCTAAAATTAGCTAATGGTGATGATTGCACAACTCTATAAATATACTAAAATGCATTAAATTATATACTTTAAACAGGTGAACTATATGGTATGCAAATTATATATCAGTAAAGCTGTTAAAAATGAGGTAACCTCCAAAACACAATAAAATAAGTGACATGTGAATATTTTATGTGATAGCTACCTATAATAATTTTAGCAGCTGTTTCATATTTTCTTCAGAAAGAGCCTGAATTTATGATCTACATCTTTCTATTTTTCCTCTAGCTCTCCATCTTTATCTTTATCTGTATCTCTCTTTCTATAAGTGAGTCCAGAAAATTAAAATACTATGATAAGATATGTTTTAAAATCTGAGTAACATAGCTACATCTTCTCCTATTTTAATAAATATCAGTTTGGGTTATTTTAGCTTAATTTGGACTAAGCTCATAAAACCAATTTTATGTTTATGTTTGATGTTGGCAAATCTATTTGACAATTATGAATCTGAGCTGATACTAAATAGTTTCGGATGAATTGTTGCTTTCTTACATTTCTTACTAAATACTGAGAAAATTCTGGTTATTTTAGGAGATAGGATGAAAGAATTATTTCACCTGGGGAAAGAAAGTTCAACGAGAATCTTCTAGTATTTGAAGGATAGTGGCCAGTTAGTCTCTGCCTACTCTAAAAATCATTCCTAGTGACCAGCAAGATGAATTTTTTTAATACCTGCACAAGACATTACTAACAGCAAGAATTTGAAACACTGAAATGACTTAGGAAACGTAAGCAAACGTTATCCATTTGCAAAAAGATGAATGTTAGGTCCTACATAATATCATACACAAAAGTGAACTCGTAGTAGTGATTGCAGACCTAAATGTAAGTCCTACAACTAAAATAAAAGTAAATCTCTGTGTTAGGAAAGAATTTCCTAAATGCTTCTTGTTCATAGGAAAGAGGCCATCCATAGGAGGTGCTGCGGGCATAATGGCTAGAGGCAGAGGATTTCTTCAGATGGATCAATTAGGCACTTTTCCCATAATAGTTATACAGTTACGAAAGGATTCAGTTGTTTTTTGTTTTTTGTTTTTTGTTTTTTCTGTAAGTATATATGTTTTTTGGTAGGGACAGTTCAATATAGATTAAATATCTACATTAGTTTTGATATGTTTTACATCAGCCATTTCACACCCCAGAACAACTTCAGTGAAAGAGATCAGTTACACTGATAGCCTAGGCTAGTTTTGGAAAAAATTAGAGTTAGTTGTTCTTTTGTATTCCCTTTCTTTTCCTTCTTTCATGAATTATGTCTCTTCCTGGTAGGCAGCATGGTACAGTAGGAAAGCATTATTCCTGAAAACAAAACCCAGTTTCCCACATACAAGTTGTTCATCTGGTCTCAGTTGCTTAACCTGTCTCTGTTTCCTCATATTCAAGAGGAAAATATTAACCTGGTTTGAGCATTAAATGACACAAAGCAGTAGAAACAGAAGAAATGTTTTATTTCCCTTCCTCTTAAGGTCTCTCTTGTCATAGAGGAAAGCAGTAAATGTAAACCACCTCAAGATGCTTTTTTAAAATAAGTTACTCTTTTTCAGGAATATTTGAGTTTAAAAATAGTCTGTATAGAATAAATTACATGTTGGAAGTAAGGAAGGGAGACCCTTGAGGGCAAGGAATAATAATATGAAGGTATACATTATTTACACAGGCCAATTTGGTTGTGTTTTCTAATTTTTTTGTTTTGTTTTGTTTTGTTTGAGATGGAGTCTTGCTCTGTTGCGAAGGCTGGAGTGCAGTGGCGCCATCTCAGCTCACTGCAACCTCTGACTCCCTGGTTCAAGGGATTTTCCTGCCTCAGCCTCCTGAGTAGCTGGGATTACAGGCACGCCACCACACCCAGCTAAGTTTTGTATTTTTAGTAAAGACAGGGTTTCACCATGTTGGCCAGGGTGTTCTCGAACACCTGACCTCGTGATCTGCCCGCCTCAGCCTTCCAAAGTGCTGGGATTACAGACGTGAGCCACCATACCTGGCCTTTTAAAATTGTTTGTGGGTACATAATTACTGATTATGTAAATAATATAGGTGTATATATTTATGGCATACATGAGATGTTTTGATTATGGGCATGCAATGAGATATAAGCACATCATGGAGAATGGGGTATCCACCCTTTCAAGCACTTATCCTTTGAGTTACAAACAATCCAATTACACTCTTTAAGTTATTTAAAATGTACAATTAAGTTATTGACTGTAGTCACTCTGTTGTTCTATCAAATAGTGGGTCTTATCAGTCTTTCTATTTTTTTTTTTTGTTCCCATTAACCATCCTGATCTCTCCCCTGACGCCCCACTATCCTTCCCAGCCTCAGGTAACTATCCTTCTCCTCTCTGTCCATGAATTCAATTATGTTGATTTTTAGATCCCATAAGTAAACGAGAACATGTGATGTTTGTCTTTCTGTGCCTGGCTTATTTCACTTAACATAATGATCTCTAGTTTCATCCACATTGTTGCAAATAATGGATTTCATTCTTTTTATGACTGAATAGTACTCCATTGTGTATATGTATATGTACCACATTTTCTTCATTTGTACATTTGTTGGTGAATGTTGGGTCACTTATGGTATTTTACAAGTTATCGGTTAGTCAAGTATGTCTGACCTGATGGATTTGATGTAATGGCAATTTATATGACATTTAAAACTGATGCCATACAATGAAACATTATTCAGCCTAAAAGAGGAATGAAATTCTGACACATGCTACAACATGGATAAACCTTGAAGACATTATGCTAAATAAAAAAAGTCAGACACAAAGAACAAATATGGTATGACTCCACTTATATGAGGTAGGTAGAATAGTCAAATGCATAGACACACAAGGTAGAATAGTGGTTCCAAGGGCCCGGGGGAGAAGGGTTAATGGGGAGTTATTGTTTAATGGGTATAGTGTTTCAGTTTTGGATGATGAAAACATTCTGGAGCTGGTTAGTGGTGATGACTGCGTAACAATTGGAAAGTACTTAATGTCACCAAACAATGCATTTAAAAATCATTAAAATCACACCAGTTAGAATGGCGATCATTAAAATGTCAGGAAACAACAGATGCTGGAGATGATGTGGAGAAATAGGAATGCTTTTACACGTTAGTGGGAGTGTAAAATAGTTCAGCCATTGTGGAAGACAGTGTGGAGATTCCTCAAGGATCTAGAACTAGAAATACCATTTGATCCAGTGATCCCATTACTGGGTATATACCCAAGGGATTATAAATCATACTACCATAAAGACACTTGCACACATGTGTTTATTGCAGCACTGTTCACAATAGCAAAGACTTGGAACCAACCCAAATGCCCATCAATGACAGACTGGATTAAGAAAATGTGGCACATATACACTATGGAATACTATGCAACCATAAAAATGGATGAGTTCATGTCCTTTGCAGGGACATGGAAGAAGCTGGAAACCATCATTCTCAGCAAACTAACACAAGAACAGAAAACCAAACACTGCATGTTCTCACTCATAAGTGGGAGCTGAACAATGACAGCACATGGACACAGGGCAGGGAACATCACATACCAGGGCCTGTCAGTGAGTGGGGGGTTAGGAGAGGGATAGCATTAGTAGAAATACCTAATGAATATGCCTGGTTGATGGGTGCAGCAAACCACCATGGCACATGTATACCTATGTAACAAACCTGCACATTCTGCACATGTGTCACAGAACTTAAAGTATAATTTAAAATTTTTTTTTAAACTTTAAAATGGCAAATGTTATATTATGGATACTTACCACAATAAAAAAAGATAAATAGCTAAATAGGAAGTAAATGATGTAATGCAAACACTGAAAAGTACATAGATTCAAGGGAATGAGGAAACAAGCTACAGACTGAGAGAAAATATTTGTGGAAGACATAACCATAAGAGACAGTTATCCACAATGTACAAAGAACTCTTAAAACTCAACAATGAAATAACAAACAACCCAATTTAAAAAATGGGCCAAAGACCTTAATGAATACTTCACCAATGAAGATCTGAAGATGGAAAACAAGCATATGAAAAGATACTCCCAATTTCCTATAAAAATAGACATGTTCTTACCATATGACACACCGACTACACTCATTGGTATTTACCAAAAGGAGATGAAAACTTATGACCACACAAAAACCTGAAAATGGATATTTATTCACATTCTCACTAGTCTACCCTTTTGGTATTTTTCTGTCTTTTCATGTTAGCTATTTTGGTTGGTGGGTAGCTATCTTAGTCTTTTCAGGCTGCTACAACAGAATACCAGAGACTAGGTACTTTATAATCAACGGAATTTATTGCTCATGGTTCTGGAGTCTGGATAGTCCAAGATCAAGGTGCCAGCCGACTTGTTGTCTGGTGAGGGCGGGTTCCTCATAGATGGCACCTCCATGTTGGAGCCTCTCTAGGCAAAAGGGGAAGGGCCCGCTCTGATGCCTCTTCTATAAGGGCATTAATCCCATTCACATGGGTGGAGCCCTCACGACCTAATCACATCCTAAAGGCCCCACCTTGTAATACCATCACCTTGGTAACTGGCTTTTTAACATGTGAATTGTGGGGGTACAAAAACATTCAGACCATAGCCTTAGCCAGATTAATTGATATCACTTTTGAAATGACTTCTCACTTGTCTCTATCACAAATATCTAGCTGTCTCTGCTTTTGATTAGGTTGATGTTCAGATATATTTTTTTAAACCCTGTCTTCTTCTTTTAACTTACACAGAAACTCTTCTTTCACATTATTTATTCATAAATAAAATAGTGGATTTTCATCCTGGGTTTGACTTTTGTTTTTCTGGCAAATACTTCAAAAGGTAAATGGTAGCATTGAGATTTCAATATCCTAGTATGAATAAATTAACAGCTGTCTCTGCAGAGTCAAAAATCTAGCTTAATGCTTTTGAAACATTTTGACAACTACTTTTCTGATGTAAGTAATTTGGATAGTCTGTTTTTATAGAGAAGAAAAATCAAAATAGTTTGGTATCTCAAATGGGTAAAATTATTGAAGCTGACTAGTAAAAGTTAATTATTCATCCAATAGTATCCAGTATGTGTGGAAAAATTAAACCCTGCCAACTAGCAGCTAAATAGAAATGACATCAAATCTTACTAATTCAGATTAATTAAGAATAGTCATGTAAGTGTTAAGTGTGAATACTATTAAAATTAGTTTTATATCTTCCAAGTATTTACTACAAATTTGGTAGGTAAAGTGAAGTAAAGGTTATTTGGAATTTGCTATAGTAAATGTATAAGAATAATTCATAATGCATTAATTATTTAAAGATTTATAAAAATAAGGCAATCAAGAAAATTTATTTTTTCTAGTCAAGTAAACATAAACTTTGCAGTACCACGTATATTAGCTTTTGCCTAATATATCATTTCTCCTTTTGTTTAGCCTTTCTCTGATCTATTGAAAGTTCATGATGAACAGATTATGAATTAACTAACAAAGTGTTTTATGATGCTTTGATCTTCTTAGATTCCCAGAATTAAAATTAAATGCATTCAAACAAAATTATGTATCAAATAATACATATACACACACATACATATATATGTGTGTGTGTGCATATATACACACACAATAACATGTGTCTATAAATTTCTACAAATCGGTTATCATCATTATGCATTGCAATAACTGCCAAATAGCATTATATTATTAATAATGTATTTCTAGGTACTCAACCATGTTACAAAATTCATTAACAGTTCTGCCAGTCTTGTATCTATCCTCAGCTGTCACTCAGTTTAAAGGTTGAAGATGCATTTTCATGTTTCACACTATAATTCAACCCCAGGGCCATACCACTCTAGGATGACTGAATCTCTCTGATTCTGAAATAAGAAGCTTTATGAATCTTCTTATTTAGCCATCCTTGAGGGGCATATAGGGACGCCCTTGAGGTAATTAATTAGATGGATTCATCTCTATTCTACGATTATTAGGGTTTGCTAAAGGGATATAATACATAGTTGATACTTTAAAAGGCTTATATGCCAGTTGAAAATTTCTATAATTTTCAAATGTGCAAGTAGAATCCCACCTTCCCTACCATTCCATCCACCACAAACTTCCAGAAGTGTTCCTTACATGCTACTTTCATTTGTTTTAGTAAGTTCATTCTCACCATTCTTTACTGTGATTTTTGGAGACTCTGTTCTTATCCCTACCATGGTTTTGGGAGACCCCCTCATTATTTTATATTTCATTCTGTTAATTGTCTAACTTTCATGTATCATATACTCACTTACATTTATTTGGATAATGCCATATCCCTTTCTTGGGAGACATGGCATGCTGGAATGTAATCACTATGGGGATAGCAATTACGGTCTGTATGTTTCATTGCCGTATCTCCAGTGTCTAGAATAATGTCTTACACATGATATGTGCCCAGCAAAATTTGTTGAATGAAAGAATAAAAAACAACAACTTAAGCTTTATTTGTAGCAATGAAATTTCTTTTTTTAGAATTTAAATAGTACTTTAAATCCAGTTTTCTAGATGGCATTGATAAAGAAATGCATTCATTTTACCTAAAACTTCCAGATAACCACAGAAGATGAACCTCACAAACTCCTCTCCTCAGCTTGGAATGTACATATTTGGCAACTCAAAATTTTCACTACTCTGTGCATGTCTGCAAATGACTGCGGAAGTCGCCATGAGTGTTCATTTTGGGGGTTACAAATAAATTTTAGTGGGTAAGCAAACTTAGAAATATGGACCTTGCAAGTAACGAGAATCAGCTGTACTTCTGGGTCCTGCTCCTTCATTTCCATTGTTTACCTCAGTTGCTCATCATGGTCTCCTAGATTATTCTAATTGTTGCCTGTTGTCGTTGCCTCAAGTCTCTTTCATTTCTCCTTCTACTGATATTTAGGACTCTTAATTGGTTTTATCACACCGCAGTGTAAAAACTTTCAGTGTTATCCATTGCTGAATAAATGTATTTAAATGTATCAACACAGCATGTAGATTAGCCCCAGCCTACTTTTTCAGCCCACACACACTATTTTCTTTTTGAACATTACTATTTAAAACTATAGTATTAAAACAAAAAGTATGCGTTATTTTATAACTCTATACCTTAATTTTTTTTCATACTCTCAGTAATAGCCTCATCTTTCTTCACTACTGGATAAAGATAAGCTTCAAATGTCATCATCTTTGAGTAGTCATCTGAATCTTCATCAGGCTGATAGTTGTCTTCTCACCTTACTTTCATAGATTATTATATGTGAACTGTATTATTTGCTTAGCCCTCCCCACACACTGTACTCTATTTTAAGGTAGGAGCCATAGTTTGTTCATATAATTTCTCTTTCTCTACTCACATCCAATTAGTCAGTATGTTTCGTGAGTTCAGCTTTCAAAATATCTGCTTTAATAGTACCAAATTCAGCATCTGACCCTTGTTAGCCTACCAATAGATGTTTGTTAAATAATTAGATGAGTGCATAAACAAACAGTTGACCTATGGTCAATTTATAAGAGATAATTTTGCCTGGTAACATATTTTTATTAACAACTCCTAAGATAATAAAATGATAGTTTGGAACTCTCTATGTATTAAAATTAAAGCATATAAAATTATATAAGCGTTTACTGACATTTATCTCTAGTATGATTTATCTCATGATTGCATTGCATTTCCGGTGGAATGGAAACAAGATGGCAGCCATTTTGAAATTCACTCTGAGCTGGTGCCACTTGTGTTCAATTGCTGTAGATCAATTACTGAAGATATTTTGTTTCTAACAGGATTGTTTAGGGAAACAATGAGAGAAGAAATGTGATTCTGAGGAATATTGAGTTATGTATATTATTTTATATTTAGTTTCTCTGGGGGAGTATTGTGAAACAAAATATGATAATATCAAGAACAGTTCAGTGAAATAGTCCATAATGATAGTAGGAAAAACTTAACTTTATTTATTTTCCTTGGTAAGTAATAACATTTGAAACTGTGAACGTCTTTTGCTGTAATCCATCTTCACATCCTAGAAAAGTCATTTATATGCTGATGAATTTAATACCTTTTGCCCTCATTTTTAGATGAACATCATTGGGTTACTTGGATTTTAGCAAGAAAAATTAAACTTCTGAAATGGTTCATTCAAGAAAAGAAATTGTATGTTTTATTATATTTCTCTCTAATGGATGAAAAACTGGAAAGGATGCATTTTTATCTATAGGAATCTTGTCTTTTATGTCTAAAATGTGTTTTACTATTGCTTGGAAGCTATAATAAAGCTTTTATCTCTCCCTATGTTCAGAAGCGCTTATGTATATGTAATTGTAACAAGATAAACACCCCACAAGGCTTATGTATGTACGTGTATCTATTAATTTCTTCTTCCTTCTGGGACTGGGATTTAAAATCAAATACTTAGAAGGAGATGTGGAACTGTGCAGTATAATAGAAGGAACATTTGTTCTTGACCTTTGCTCTAGTCTTACCTCTACTTTTACCAATAAAAGTATGTTGCTTAGAGCCTTATTTTTCTCATTTGTATAAATGATGCAGTAGGAAAGTATAATTTCTAAGATTACTTTAATTTAAAGTTTCTTTGATGAAGGATGAAAATTTAATTTCTTCAGGGATGTTGAAAGAAAGATTTATTTAAAACATAGAGTAGTGATTCAACACATTGAGTGCATATTTGTTAAATGAAAGAACCCTCTGTGAAGGTCAATTTCATGGGTCAGCCTGACTGGGCCATGGGGGCCCAGACATTTGTCAAACATTATTCTGGGTGTGTCTATGATGGTGCATCTGCATAAGATTAACATTTGAATTGACATTAAATAAAACAGATTGCCCTCTATCTGTATAATGTAGATGACCCTCATCTAATCATTTGAAGACCTGAATATAATAAAAAGACCAAGTAAGAGGAAATGTCTTCTGTCTGACTGCTTCAGCTGGGACATTGCTCTTCTCTGGCCTTTGGACTTACACTGAAACATTGGCTCTTCTTGGGTCTTGAGCCTGCTGGTTTTCAAACTGAAACTTGCACCATCTGCTCCCCTGGTTCTCAGGCCTTTGGATTTGGACCAGAACTACACATCAGCTCTCCTGGGTCTCTAGCTTGCCAACTACAGACATTGTGACTTTTCAGCCGTCACAATTATATAAGCCAATGTCTTATAATCTCTCTCTCTCTTAGTTCTTTTGTTTCTCTGGAAAACCATAACTAATACATCCTGTATACATTTTTAATTCCCTCTTCCCCATCTATATCTAATTAATCATTAAACTTTGTGAATTCAACTTCCAAACTATCAGGCATCTTTTCAAACCAGATTTTACTGAATTAAAGATATCATTAATATTTAAAAGCAATTCACAAAGTGTCTTATTTTGTTCAATTGCTCACAAACCTGTGTAACAAGTAGGCCAACAATTGACTAAAAAGATATTTTATTAAAAATATCTAGCTTTTTGTCAAGATGAATTTTTAAGATTTTTTTTCTGGCATGTACTCCATGAAGTTAAGACATAGGACTACACTATATATTATTTAATTTATGCTTACAAAGTATTATACAAGGGATTCATTTTGTATTTAAAATGAAAGGACATTGGGGAGGAAAAAGTGAATTATCCAAACTATTGGTATCAGGGTATGTAAAATATAGGTCATGAAGGTGTGCTAATAATATAAATGTGCTCTAGGGAACTATTCTTTCCAAAAACATAATTCATCAAGCATACAATGTTCTATGTGTTGGGAAAATAAAGCTAAAAAACACGTAGTCCTTATCCTTAAGGAGTTATGGGTAGTGGGAGAGAAACAGATGTCCATCTTATTATTGGGAAGAAAGTCTAAGTCCTATAACTATGATTGGTTTTCTCCACTGTTAAATGGGATAATAATAATAAATGCTACATATAGTTATGAGATTTATATTATATCACATTGTATTAGTTTATGCCCATTATCTCAGTGGCTTACTAAAGCCAGTTTGTGTTTCTTGCACTTATCACACAAAGGTTGAAGATTATCTGCAGTTTTGTTCAACTTGATTAGGCTCTGCTGGGTTCCATGTGTCTGCTCATTCTGGAAGCCATGTTAAAGGAGCATGTTGGGGCATCCTGTTGCCATGGTGAAGAGAGGATTAAGAGAGACGGAGCCAGACTATATAAGGGTGTTTAAAGTTTCTGTCAGACAGAAGGTGCATCTGGTCTACTCGGATTTCATTGGGCAGATCAAGGCACACCGCCAAGCCCAAAAATCAATGGACAGGGAAGAATACACATCTTCCTAGGAGCTTGGCACAGGTGAGAAAAGAATCAATATTTATGAACAAATAATACAATCTACCAGAAGACATCACTCATGTAAAGCACATAAGGCATTTAGCACAATGTCTGGCACAGAATGCATGTGCAATGTTTACTTAATTGTGATAAGAGCAATAATAATGATAGTGGCTAAATTATACAGGAACACATATAATGCAGCAACTCATTCTACCAGGGAAGTATACAACAGCCTTACAGAAGAAAAAATACTCGGCCAATAATTTCAGTGGAGAAAGAGAGAAAGGGTGTTCCAGATGGAAAGATCATAATGAACAAAGGCACAATGACAAAGGGATTAAGTTAAAGCCTAAGTAGGTGTGAAGTCTCTGTCCCTTCCTGGAAATGAATGATATCTATCCAGTTGTAATATTTATGATTACCTCAGCTAAAAGTAACATAATAGTTAATTAAAAGTAGCTTAAACAGCAGAATCAAACAAACAAACAAAGCATTATATCACTAAAGAAATCTGAAGGTGGGAAATTCCAAGATTCATTCAATATTATAAGGATGTCTTCATCACCCTACGGTTTTGCTTTTTCATCCTACCATACTTGGCTTGATGACTTTTGTCCTCACATCTCTCTTGTGATTACAAGTTGGCTTTTGCAATTTGTTCTCCCTTGGCAGCATCCAAATGCAGAATGGGATTTTCTCTTTTTATACCTTTTTCTTATTTTTTTAAATGAGGCCAGGAAACATTTTTCAGAAGCCTGCTCTCAGAGCTTAATTCTTATGTCTCATTGGCTAGAACTAGCTCAGATGACCACTCCCAAATAATCACTGGCTAAAAGAACTGGAATGATCATGATTAATTTAGAACAATGATCAGTCTAGAGAAGTTCTCGCCCTCTCTGAAAACATTTCTTCTCCTAGATAAGAATAAAACCAAGGTTCTCTTAGCACAAAAAATGATGATGGCTATTAGGCCACCAATAGTGTCTGTGGTACACAGATAGAAGATTGTGTTTTCTATTCAAGTTTAAATGTTTGGGATGATGACCTTCTTAGTGAATATTATCTTGACTTTCATAATTTGTATAAATTGTTGTCTTTGAATAACTTCTAGCACTAAATTATGGTTGATATTTGAAAAACAAACAATAGACATTCAAATATGAGACCAGTGGATTTTATTGCAGATTATCTCTGTGTGTTGGTATCACAAAGTTACAATATTGGGCCCAGGGATATGGTGTGTCTTTTATCTTTACCTTTAAAACTCCCTTGAGGTTTGGCAAGTTATGATCTAACTTATATTATAGACTGAAAATGGACTTTATTGGGAAAAATGATATGTTAGCGGCACCTATTTTCTAATAATTATGCAGAACAAATCTCTTACCCTATTTTTTTCTTTGTTGTTTTCCTATGGTAAGCTTCATCAATATTGACAGCCTAATACATTTCTTTTACAACAATCACTTAACTTTATGTAAACCCGAAGGACAAAGAACTCAGTATTAGCCCTTGAAATGCACTCATGTTGGTGCCATTTCAGTGGCCAAGTTGAACATTTGATCAGTTTGTAGCTTTCTTGAATGGGATGCTGATTCCCAAGGGTAACTTTGCGTGAACGTTACATGCTGATAAGATGGCATGAGTCAACATATACGTTCATGCTTTGTATTAAGATTTAAAAAATGTTAAAGCTTAATTTATCCACATGAAAAAAATGAAGTTTCTGGAGCAAAAAGTAGAAATGCAGCTATTTTCTTCTCTCCGTCATATTCTAATGTTCAGACAGTGTGGTACTATGACTCATTAGGTTGATCCCCTCTGTTTATGACATATTTCATTGCCCACACATTTTTAGTTCTCATGACTTTCTTTTGTTCGTATGTTTGAGTCAATTATGTTAGCTATTCATCAGCATATTAGAAAAGTCTCTACCACTTTATCTTTCAGTATATCTCATTATAAGCTTTTTGGCCCCTCACCCCTACTGCCTGATGGAATTTAGGTCACAAAATGGAGCAGAAGGCAAGAAATTAGGATGCATGGGCTTTATGGGAAAGATTAATCATCAGAGAAGATCTGAGAAAATATATAAAAACAATGAGGACAAAGAAACTAAAAATTACTGTTTTAGAGGATGGATCCTTTGAGAAGAATGTAATCTTGGTAATCACAGAGATTTAATAGAGGAAGAGGAACAAAGGTTTGGCCAACACAGTTGGTATTTGCTGAGCAGATCTTGCCTTTTCCCAGTTTGAACCGGTGATGTCAATTTTTAAAACATTGGCCAAATGAAGCTTTTTCCTAAATATTTTTGTCAGCATTTATGGCTCATCTCTTAATCTTTCCTGCTGAAAGAAAACTAACAAAAGAAGAATAGACACGACGGGTTTTGAATTCATTTCAACAATTTGCCAGCATATTCCCAATTTTTCCACATATTTTGAAAAATTGTATTTTTCAAAAGAACATAAATAGAACACATTTAAGGTAGATGGAAGATTGCGAGGAGTGCTGACCTGCAAAGAGTCAAGCACGGTGCTATGCAGCATTCATCCATCAGCTCAGGTAGGTTTTCCCCAAATTTTGAGAAGTGTGCTTTTATGAATGAGTTTAATGTCACAGGGTTTAAGTAATTCATCCACAGTTTCAAATTGGAGAACTAGGACTTGAACCCACTTCTGTCTCACTCCATGACCCATTCTATTTATCTATACCACTTTTTAAAAAAATTTTTGATTTTGTCTGCTTTTTTTTTTTAGACAGAATCTCACTCTGTCACCAAGGCAGTGCAGTGGCGTGATCTCGGCTCACTGCAACCCTCACCTCCTGGATTCAAGCGATTCTCCTGCCTCAGCCTCCTGAGTAGCTGGGATTACAGGCAGGGACCACCATACCTGGCTGATTTTTGTATTTTCAGTAGAGATGGGGTTTTACCATGTTGGCCAGGCTGATCTCAAACTCCTGACCTCAAGTGAACCGCCTGCCTCAGCCTCCCAAAGTGCTGGGATTGCAGGCATGAGCCACCAAGCCTGGCTATTCTATACCACTTTTTAAAAGGGTTACAGTAAAAAAAAAAAAAAAGAAAGAAAAAGAAAAAGAAAAGTTTAACAAGTATTAGAATGAAACCTATTGAACCTACGTGTAAATATGCCAATTTAGTATGCTCACTAATTTAAGAAAATCTATGCTTTCTTCATTTATTTATTACTACTTTATTCTTTTTGCTCTCTCCTTATTTGGTTGTAGTCAGAGCAGAAATTGTTATGTAGCATTACCTAAGGGTTTACATTTTGTTTCCTAGTCAGCATAGGGTTATTGTGTACTGTTAGCAGGAAGGCAAATTGGCTCAACCTTAATGGGCAAAGGTTAGCAATATATATTACATATCTTAAAAATGTTTATATCCTTCAATCTAATAATTCTGCTATGTGCTCAGTCTAAAGAAAAATCTGATACATTCTCAAAATTATGTCAAGGATGCTTATTGTAACATCACTATAATTGCAAACAATTTAAATGACCAACAATTAATTATCGATTGAATTATTTAGAGTATAGTTATGACGAGGTTCTATGCAGCCATTAAAGTTCATCTTTTAGAAGAGTAATCATTTGGACAAGTGTTTAAGACAATAAAATGGAAGGTTAATTTACATAACAATGTGCATAGTATAATTCCAATTTTATTTAAGTTTACATAAATATATTTATGAAAAATATAATGAGCACACATGTCAAAAGGTTAACTATGATTATCTAGGTAGAAATATTGTTGAAGATTTTAATTTTTTCCTTAATTGTTTTCCAAAGTATATAGTAAACAAACATTGTTGTGTGGTCTAAATAAGTAATACAAATATTAAGATTTTGGTAGGTGAATGTAAAACATGCTTTCTGTCTTAAAATAAACAAATGAATCATAAAGGGAATTGAATTTTTGGGCATTTTTCAGCTCATCTTCTCCAACCTGTTTCTAGTTTGGACTAGATATTACAATGTGCATATTCCTATGATTTTTTTTAGCTCAGTTGTTTTTTCCATAACTTGTATCAGATTTTCAAATAAACCGTGAAGGAAACACATTCATCCCTTTGAAATGTTTGAAGGAAGTTGCCTAACATAAAGACAACACGGGAAAATGAGCCAAACACATGCGTCTCTAACAAAACCCAAATGCTAATTTATAAAAACAAATTTTAAGAAAACATACAAATCCTAGGTATGTCTCTGGTCATTGTTACGCTGCTTGAGGTATTCCACAAACACGGAGCTTTTTGTTTGTATATCAGACCTTTTTCCCCCTACGTTGCTATTCTTGGAATTGTGAAATGTAACTGATGAGAGCATTTTATGTAATAGTGTTTCAGTCCCAGCAAAACAGTGTTCGTTTAATTAGAAAATATTTTAAATATATAAAAATATGAACCTATCAATAGACTACTTACATAACACCAACTAGAATTTATGTATCTATACAGTCTCAAGAGAGCTGCAACTCTGTCTTCCGTGCCCACCTTCTAAATGGGAAGTTGGAGTTGGAGAACTGTAGGTCAGATTTCCAAGGTACCAGCTGAATGTCGCACCTTGACTTCATATCCGTTAGTCTCTAATCTCCCCCTTGCCTCCCATAGACAATGGGGGGCAGATGGGAAAGGGAATTGACTCTTCCTTCTCAGCATCTTTCCCTCTCTGTTGCTCTTTAAGTCATCTTTCAACTGTAATCAATTGTGTGTTTCTGTTTAGCTCCTCATAATATTTTGCCCTGCCTTCCTGGTCACACCTCCTCCACCTGAGATTAGCTTGATTTTATCCACTTTTCTCCTATTCTATACATTTTCTCCTAGTTTTGTAAACATCTTCAAGGTCTCCTCTGCTTAGGTCAACTTGGACCCCTGGGCTGGACCTCAACATGTGACAAAACATGGCAGCAATAAACCAGAGGAGCTCATTCCGTTTAAATAACTCATGGATTCGGAGCCTTTCATTTCTTCAATATAGAAGTAGAATCAGAGACATCCTTTATCAATACAGCAGGCACTCTTGCAGGATTCAGATGTGGAAGTTAATTGTAATAATATTCAGCTAAAATGTCTCGAATCTTATTCTCTGTGAAGTCATCGCTGTAAGGAAGTATTCAATCTGACTTTGTCTCCAGGGCTTGTTTCTCTTCCTTATTCATGGCTGTGAGTGGATAAACCCTAGAAATAGTCCTAGAAGGATGTAAGTGGCTTTGAGATCCTGCCAGCCACTATGTTTTCAGAGGTAGCACTTTGAGGAGGATGTACCTTCCACCAGAATACCAGATTTTGGATGGAAACATAGTCCACTTGCCTGGGTTTTCCTACCTCTCATGTGGGGATAGAAGCACAGAAATGATAATGAAACATTTGGCAAGCATGAGCATTGCTTATTTCAGTAGGCATGTGAAAGCGCATGTCTGTTGGTCTCTCTTTGCCCAAAAGCTCAGACTATTTATAAACAGTGGTTACAGATGGATATATGCATTTTTTTTTCCTAAGAAACTCCCCAAATTATAAATGCCTTCATAACTATTAACAATAACCGATATCACTTACACAGCATTTATTCTGTGTTAGTTACTGTTGCAAGTGCTTTATGTATATTAGCTCATTTCATCCTTACACAACCCTATGAGTTTTAAATGTGTTAGCTCATTTCATCCTTGCACAACCCTATCAGTTAAATATTATTCTTCCTATCATCCCCATCTTGCAGATGAGGAAATAGGCTTAGAATGCCTAGCCCAGAGTTATACAGCTAATAAGGAGTGGAGCCAGAATTGAAATCTAGATAATCAGGCTCCCCACCTTCTACCGTCTTTGTTTGCTAATGTATTTCTTGTAAGTTACAATAGCAAGCGGCCTGATTGTAGCACCAGCTCCATCCCAAACATCTTGTTGAACCACAATTATTCTATGGGATGATATTGAGTTGAAAGTCAGACAAGTTTAATTTTGCTAAAGGCTGATGTACAAGGCCCCCCATACTTGAAAGACAGCCTAGTATTCTAGAATTTCATACTGCAAAGAAGTTTATATCCTTCAAGAGATTTTCAAGTAAATTTTTGAATTTGAAGAAGGAGCACCAGAATCTGAGTTGAGACCACCCAAGCCTGCCAGGGGTGGCCTGTGTCTTTTAGATTATACTAATAGTTCTGGATTGAGACAAGATGACAAACTTCGTGCAAAGTTAAGGATCAGACCCAATGTTTAGTCTTTTGTTCTACATTATATGAAGTGGGTAATTTTATTTAATTATTTTTTCTAATTTTAAAAAATATTTTATGTAACTCTGCTGCATAATATCCTTCAATGTCTTCTAATTATTTAATGAGTAAAATGTATGCTCTTGAACATGGCCTACAAAGACATGCAAAATCTTGTCTGCCTCCTTTTTCAGCTTCACAGAGCCCCTCTTTTCTGTTTGCTCACTCCTCTCTAGCATCATTGGCCTTTCATTTTGTTTTCATACTTCATACAGGCTCCTTCCATGGCCTAACACATTATTCACCTGGCCACTTCTTGAGATCTCCCGTGAATATCCCTGCCTAACAACAGAGGCTTCCTTCCCTGAATTAGCTTCCCATCACTTCGCATCATGGCTGCTACTTCAACCTGCCATTATACATTTATTTACATAATTATATTTTTAATATTTGTCTCTCGCTGTTAATAGCTCTTTGTAGGTGCAAACTGAGGACTCTGGTTTACTGTCGTTTAGCACCTAGCACAGTGACTGGTAAATAATAGGCATTTGATAAACATTTATTATATAAATGAACAAGCTTTAGTATCTTCCTCTATAAAAATGATCTTCTAAGGCTGCTGCAAGATTAAATGAGATGTATTCACAAACACAGACACACCCATGGCCAAGCATAATTCTAGAACATTAGTAGAACCTGGATAAATAGTGATATTTCTCCTCCTTTTCCCTTTGATGTTAGCGACTCCAGTTTGGGCTATTTTTAGCTTCTCATAAGCCAGGGGTCATGATAATAAATGATGGCTGTGTGTGAGGGATGAGGGAATACTAGGATGAGGGAACAGCATGAATAAAGGCAGAGATGTGGAATAGTAAATGCAAAATTGCAAGAAAGCCATTTTGACAGGCTAAAGCTCAGAGGCTGTATAAGAGAGTTCCAGTAGAAAAGTCTGGACAAAAGAGATTTGAGCCAGAGTTTAGAGGATCTTATTAAAGAGTTTAGAAGAAAGGCTGAATGAGTGATACAGATTTTGGAGTTATTTGTAAATTTGCTTGAGAGGGCAGAAGATTCTACGGGGACATTTCTTTAGTTGTAGCAAGAAGGAAAACAGGAACTTTGACCGCCATTGCAGGTGGGTTTATAGAACTGGTAATCATTTCTTTTCATTTGCTGACTTTTCTTCTTCTCACCATTTAAGTGCTGATAGTTCCTGGACTCTGGCTTAATGTTATTTACTTCTTATTCTGTTCATTCTCCTGGAGTGACTCACCTCTTTTCCTTACACAATCATATGATTAGACTGCCTCTTTTATACTCATGAGTGTTAAATCTATATTTCCCGTTCAGAACATAAGCTTCTGATCCTCTTAGCCAACATGTCCTAGAATTTCCTGAGAGATCCCAGTTTCAACATGTTTAAAATCCAACCCACTGTCTCTCTCTTTCTACAAATACCTCTTTCTACATTGCTTATCAGTAGCAAATGTCATCAGCATGATTCATTTAGAAACCCAAGTTTGAATCCTAGGAGTCATCTTGAATGCCATCCCCTCTGTCTCCTTTCCTCGCCTACATAATCAGCATTAAATCCTATAGATTTTTATCTCTTTAATCCTCACTCTTGCCTACCTCCTTCATTCACCTCCTCTTTTCCATTCTCACAGAGGCTGCATTATTTCAGGGCCACTCAACTCTCCTCAACATCAACAACAAGCATGTCCCAATAAGTCTCCTGTTCTCTAGATGATATCGTTTTCTTCCATTTCTTTCACTGCTTTCAATAATTGTTTTCTAAAATGCAATCTGTTTCATTTCTTCATGTAAAATTTCTCAGCTTCCCTTTGTCCGTGGAATGAATTCTAAAATGTTTATACTCTTTATTATGACCTGCATGACTCACCTCTTCCCAGGTGTGGTTATTCCAGACATCTCTTCAAGGAGAATCTGCTACTCTCTCCTTTGTACACTGCTCTGTTTTCAGTTTGTACTGTTATCCTGGCATCTATAACACTTGATTGTTCTATTTTACCCCATTTAAAATATTTGAAATTTTTTCATTAGTCTGCATACTTCTGCACAGCATAGTCATCTTTGTATGCCCAGTGCCCAGCATCATGCCAAATATGTAGCAAGTTCTTAATACATGCTGAAGTCAAGTGACATGAAGATTGGAAACAGGCTTGAAAATGGCTTTCACATGGGGAGTAGGAAAAGAAAGCAGATCCAGGAAAAGAATGAGAACAGGCGATAAAAACAAAAAGTAGTCATTGGAATTAGAGAAGGACAAAAGAGCAGAGTAATAAAATCAGTTTGCCTTTGATTTCTAAAGAAAGAGGAAGTAGCCAAAATGTCAAATATAGCAGAAGGATCAAAGGAGAGAAAGAGTGAGGGAGAATTATTTTAATTGGGTATTCAGGAAGTCATGGTGACTTTTTGGAGAAGAGTTTTAAAAATTAATGTGTGGGAAGTAGAAGCCACATGAGAAAGACTGACAAATGTGTGGTGAGGTGGCTGAGGCAAGAAGCACTCTTGAAAATTTTAATTATGAAAGGAAGAGCAATATTATGGGGTTCAGATTGGAAGGGTCAAAGAGAGGTGAGTGGTGTCCCTTTTTCTCCCCAAAGGATGCATATTAAAACTACTCCCACCACTGAATTTGGCAAAGTGAAGGGATGTGATATTGTTACATTTTACACATTCCTTTTCACACCAGCTGCTTTTGACTCTTAGTGTATTAGAGTAAGTTTTGAGTGTGGGAGAAAAAGGGTTTGGTTTGGGAAAAGTGATATACACAAACACACACACCATACACACATATACACATAGGAGGAAGAGAGAGACAGAAACTGAGAGAGACCTTTGTATTTAAGTTATGTACTTTTTCAATTCTTTCAAGGCATTTTGCACACTTAAAAAGTAATGCATAGTCATTATCATTATAATACAGTTGTATTAGTCCATTTTCATTCTGCTACGAAGAAATACCTGAGACTAGTAATTTATAAAGAAAAAGAGGTTTAATGGACTCAGTTCCACATGGCTGGGAAGACCTCACAATCATGGTAGAAGGTGAAGGGGGAGCAAAGGCATGTGTTACGTGGTGTCACGCAAGACAGCATGTGTGCAGGGGAACTGTCCTTTATAAAACCATCAGATCTCATGAGACTTACTTACTATCACTGTTTATAGGAAGAAGTTTAAAAAGTTTATACTCTTTATTAGGACCTGCAAGACTCACCTCTCTTATTCACTCTCATGAGAACAGCATGGGAAAAATCCACCCCATGATTTAATTCCCTTCTACTGGGTTCCTCCCACAACACATGGGGATTATGGGAGCTATAATTCAAGAAGAGATTTGGGTGGGGACACAGTCAAACCATAGCAATAGTCGTATGAAAAAGAAAATAAAATCATGTGAATTACTCAGAGAAACTGTTAGCCTATCTTCAATGTGTGTGTGTTTCTAAATATAGCTATTATGTTATTTAATTTTAGCATTGTAACTCAAAGTTTTAAATGGATAGTAGTGTAGTGGTTTCATTTGTGATAGAGTTTGTTTGCTGTTAAATTGGTTGAAAATTTTTGTAACTCATTTTTTTCTCAGTGGAAGTTTCCAGCATATTTTTACGTTTAATGATTATGGTGTTTGAGTGTAGTCTACAGCTCTGAAGAATTTATGACAAAGGTTTGTGAATAGCAAACTGAGGGCAGAGTTTCTGGGCTTAATGACCCAAAGAGAGATCTCAATCGATACATTGTAAAAATTCTATAGAATAAATAATTCAGGCTTTTCTCTTTCACCAAAATAAATTCAGCATCTCAGCGGTTCTTGTTGGACCTTTCCTTCCCAGAAAGCTACCTTCTATGAATGAGGTCATAGCTTCTTTGTAGCTGGGCCAGTGACTTTTGGAGCCCTTTAGTCAGCAGGGATTATAACCAAGAGTGTCCCCAAACCTCCAGGGAGAGGTTGTTCTTCCGGTTTTCTGAGCTGGCACAAGAAGTGGAGCTGCTACTGTGACAAAAGCTCTTGCCATATCTTGCTGAATTTTGGGGACCTAAGGTTTGATTCTCTGTTAAGACTTTTAGGGAAACTTGAACTCTGACCTTAAAGAGTCTCACTAAGTTTGAAGAAGAGAGAAAGCAATGTTGTTACATCATGCTGGTCCCTTATGGAAATTATAGTTTCAAGATACCACTTTTTAGTGTTGGTTTGAAACCTGCCACATCATCTACGGGGAGGTAAAACTAGCGTGACTTTTAATGCCAGCCACACTCTGATATGGCTCATGTTCTCTGTCTTTTACAATGTTCTTTACATGTCATGCCAGAAAAATAATAATTCTGTGAACCTTTTTACCCCTGATAAGTGCTCACACAATGAATTTAATTAAATTCCCCTTTATCTATTATGCTGAAAACAAGGAATTAACAATATCCATTAAAATGACTATTACATTCACATCAAATGAATTTCAACACCAGACGAAAATGATATGAGGGAAGCCATAATCATGTGAGGCCCAATATGGTGTATAAATTTTAAACCTTTCAAAACCCTAAATTATTTTAATCTCCAAATGTAATTATCATAAATGTCAGTCAAACTTTCTCAAGGCTGCTTTTTGTTGAACACAAAGAAACAAATGGGACTGTGAAGCCTTTAAGCTTTACAAACTCTTAATTAACTCCTCCATTACCGGTGAGCTTTCAGGCTCAGTAGAAAGAAGACATTTTTAATTGTGTCAGAAGGCCTGAAGTATAGTTCACAGAAAAGATAGCCAGAGGATTATGGTTAATGGGTGATAGCATTCTTTGAATTAGTGTCAGTTGGGTGATAATGCCAATAATTTTTTTTAACAATAGCCATAAATTCAGCTTTCTACAATTTTATAAAATAACTATGTAATAATCACTATATGACAATACAGGCTGAGCATACTTGATCCAAAAATCTGAAGGCTGAAATGCTCCAAAATCTGAAACTTGAGCGCCGACATGATGTCACAGGTGGAAAATTCTGCATCTGACCTTATGTAATTGGGTTGCTGCCAAAACTCATTCAAAACTTTGTTTCAGGCATAAAATCATTAAATATATTGCATTCTTGCCACATAAGCTTAAGAAAAGAAATTTTTAAAAATATTACATAAAATTACCTTCAGGATATGCATATAATGAATGTGTATATAAAACATAAATAAATTTTATATTTAGATTTAGGTCCCATTCCCAAGATATCTCATTATGTATGTGCAAATATTTGAAAATTTTTTTAAAATCCCAAATTTGAAACAGTTCTGGTGCCAGGCATTTGGTATAAGGACTATTCAGCCTGTATTCAATTTTACATAATGGTTGAAATTATTTCTCCTGTTGGTACCTTCAGGAAGTAGCATTCCAGAACCTATTTCATGGTGAGACAAGAAGTAAATAAAGATGGTGATCTTCTATTTTACGAAGTCAAAGATTAAATTTATCAAAACAAAATGCTATTGCTCAGGTAAAATTTGTCTGAGAAAGGGAAAATAAACATATCATTTCTTGAGAGGAGAGAACCAAGTTTTGATTGAGGTGCTGTATTAAAAGATGATGTCAACAGAAGAAACACAAACTTAATTTAATCCATTATTGACTGCCATTTCCAATGATATATTTTACCTGAATTATAATTTATAACAAACTACTAGGATGGAGTAGCTTAGGTTACATTGTCTTTGACTGGGGCACAGAGACGTCTCCTTGTAGAGGACAAATGGCCAACTTTTTGCATATTCCATCTCCTTCCTAACACCAATCATTACCTAGTTCAAATTCCAAATTTCGATTAGAAGCAAAGCACATAATTCACAAGCATCAGTCTAATTATGCATGGGTTATAAAGTTGTCTGAAAATTGTGAATTAACCTGTTAGATATTTAGAATTAACCTTCTAGGCTCAAAAAGCAGCCGCCTTAAAACCCTCCTCACATCACTCCCACTTCTCGACATCAACCCAGGGCTCAATCTTTATTCTTTTTCCCGGATTATTTTATTGCCTTATTGGGTTCTTGTCCTTTCTCTATTGTTGGTAAGGTCTGAAAGCCTGTCATATTGAGCCTGATGCTACTCCATTATTTGCTTTGAACAAACACTATTATGTTGTCCTGATAACCACAGCTGTGTAAGCATCTATCAGTCTCTTTTATTGGGGTATAATTCCTGTATATGAAAGTAATTTGCCCTCAGTGTCTGTTGATGATTTCCATTGTGTGTATTGACACATTGCTCAGCTCTCAACCCTTTGCTCTTGTCTGCCCTCTCTTTCTCTCCCTCCCATTGGAGCAATTTTAGCCTTTATCCTAAAACACGACTTAAAAGTAAATGAAATTTAAGTGGCCTTAGCTCCTCAGTGGTTAAAGGAGCTTTGTAAAAAGACTGACTTTCCAAATCTTGAAAAATGTCTTAGATTGTCTGAGACATCATTATCATCTGTTTGTGGATTGCCCTCTTGATAGTATTATTATCCTCAAGAATGCCAAAGGTTTTAATGAAAACTCAAGACTGGAAGCCATCTTGGGACCCTGTTTCAGGGACAGCAAGTGGTCCCAGTGATGCCACTGCCGGTAGGAATTGATCCAAGTTAGAAGTCTTTAGAGCAGAGGCAGATTCTGACCTTAGCATGGCTGTGAGTGTTGAATATGTCATAGACATCCCAGTTGGTGGCTTTACTAGTGTTACTTTGATGCCATATTTTTTTGGATGAGACTGTGAATGACATCCTGAAGCACAGAGGCAGAATGAGAAAGATTATCTCTTGCATCTCTTCAAGTTTTTTTTTTTTTTTTTTTTTTAACATTTCTGCATTTCACAAACGAGGAAACTAAGGTTCAGAGAGGTCAGTGACATTACTCAACCAGGAAGCAGCAAAATCAAGATTCAAACTCCAAGCCTCTCATCTTTGCATTATATCTCTGGAGTGGAGCTTGGGGCAGCCCAGCCACTCTGAGTGGACAAAAAACCAGGGTTTTGTGATGGCAGAGGGGTAAAAGTAACTACCCATGGCCACAGTTATATTCAGGCTAAGACAGGGCAGTGCATTTGTGAAGGGAAGGTTGGCAAACTGTAGTTGTAGACTTGTGCACTAGGTAGAGGCAGCCAGAGGTGGCTCATATAGAGCAGTTATGAGGTGAATCCTAAGTCACAGATTGCCACAGCATTTGCAATAGTGCCTACCGCCCCAGATCAGATTAAACCAAGGGGTTCATGTATGTTGTATCATTAGCTATATCTGGATGTGGTAGGGGTAGGGGTGTGTGTGTGTGTATGTGTGTGTGTTCATGCATGTGCGTGGTATGTGTGTGTTTATGCATATGTGTGTGTATGTTGTCAGTATTATGATTAGTCATGGGAATCGCCTGATTCTAATTTACTTTGTAACAAACTTAAAACATAACTTCACAAAAGTAAATGCCAAATCCTATTGACTCTGCTTTCTAAATTTATCTGAAATCGAACTTCTTCCCACCACCTCAATTATTACATCTCAGCTAAAGTCATTACCTTGCCTGGATTAGTATTTGAGTTCCCTAACAATTTTCCATGTCCCCCTGCATTCAGTTTCTAACTAGCATCCAGAGTCTTCCTGCTGAAACATTCCTCAGACCACACTGTGTCCCTGATCAAAGCCTCAAATGGGCCATCTTCACACTTGCAAGCCATGCATTCCATGCAAAGTCCCTAGGAGCCTCCAAGCCTCTGGGTGGTCATAACTCTGCCCACCTTTAGACCCATCCCGTGCCTCTCTGTCCTTACTCTCTCCAGTCTAGTCCCACTGGCTCCAAACTGTTCTCCACACACATCGGATGTGCTGACATGTAGTCTTCGCACTTGCTATTCCCCTCCCTGAATGCTCTTCCCTTCATGGCTTGGTCTCATTCCCTCATCTCATTGTGGCCAGAAAGAGCCTGTCCCTCACCACCACCCAACTGCACTTTATACATTTTTTTCTGTCCCTGGCTCTGGCTGATTTTTTTACACAGCACTTAATACTGTTTGACATCATATTATAGACTTACTTTTTGTTTGCTTGCTTTATGTTATGTCTCCCCCACTATTATATAAGCTGTAAGAGGAAAGGGCTTGTTCATTGCTCTATCTTCTGTGCCTACAGTGCCAGGCATGCAGCAGGTTCTCACTTTTTTCTTTTTCTATTTTTTTTTTTTCAAGACGGAGTATCCCGCTTGTCCCTAGGCTGGAGTGCAGTGGCAAAATCTCAGCTCACTGCAACCTCCACATCCCAGGTTCAAGCAATTCTCCTGCCTCAGCCTCCAGAGTAGCTAGGAGTACAGGCATGTGCCACCACGCCCGACTAATTTCGTATTTTTAGTAGAGACGAGGTTTCTCTATGTTGGTCAGGCTGTTCTCCAACTCCAGAACTCAGGTGATCTACCCTCCTCAGCCTCCCAAAGTGTGGGATTACAGGCATGAGCCACCGTGCCCGGCCTGCATATCTTGAATGGATTAATGAATGAATGCAATTTATCAAAAACTTTAAAAGAAAGGATCACATTTGTTTGGTACCTCTGAGAAGTGAGTAAGAAAGCAGTTTGTCAGAGCTCTATTATGCACTTAAAAGATATTTATTAAACTTAAACCAGGTGCTAGGATGCAAGTAAGGCAGTGTAGATTTGAGGTGCTCTTGCTGGAGAGGAGTAAATACAGGTAAGTGTTATGACAGAAAAAGGTCAAAGTGACTGTGGAAGTCAGGAGCAGGTGCCCAGTTTGGTCAAAAGAGAAGAGACTAAAGTGGGAGAGAGACATTTAGGCTTTCTACAGTTTTCTAGAAGTGACAATTCAGCTAAGTGCTAAAGAATCTTTAGGATTTTAGCTAGGCATGGTAGCTCACACTTATAATTCCAGCACTTTGGGAGGCCAAGGCAGGAGGATTGCTTGAACCAGGAGTTCATGACGAGACTGGGCAACATAGTGAAACCTCATCTCTACTAAAATTAAATTAAATTAAATTAGCCAGGAGTGGTGGCGTGTGTGCCTATAGTTCCAGCTACTCCAGAGGTTGAGACAGGAGGATCTCTGGAGTCCAGGAGTTTGAGGCTGCAGTGAGCCATGATCACATCATTGCACTCTAGCCTAGGTGACAGAGTAAGACCCTATGTCTAAAACAACAACAACAAAAAAAGAAAAAAAAAGAAAAGAAAAGAAAGAAAAAGAATTTTTAGGATTTATTTTAAGAAGAGTGTAGGAAAGGATAACCTAAGCAAAGGGAACAACACATAAAAACACATAGAAATTGAGAGAGATTTTAGAGAATTGCAATCAGTTCCATTTATGTCTCTTTCATTCTCTAATGAAAAAAGTTAAGATTGCTAAGAGGTGATGTTTCCAGATGAACATAGACAAGTAACAGGTTACTTGGGGAAAATAAACAAAAGAAAAACTCATCTTCCTAAAAGCTTTAGAGAACTTTACGTTTACTGAAGCTTTTGGAAACGTCTCATGACTGTATATGAAGTTTGAAGGCAAAACCTTGGCCAGTGTAGGTTCATCTTGTTCTATTGTTAGGAGACATTTCAAAGCATTTTATTTACTCTAGATATTCAATACATTTTGAGATTTTAAATAAAGAAATATGTCTTTTATTATTTATCTGAAATTACGTATATATAACCACTTTCTCAATGGCTCCAAAATTTCAGCCAAGTCCCAGAGACATTGGCTGAGAACACAAAGACAACTTCTATTGCTACCAAAATTGATGTGGGATCTTTAAAACTGAAGTTCTGTGTGTTCTGTATTAAACTAAAAGTCTCATAACAGACAGCATTATACTCCATGAATGTACCTTGAAGCAAGGGCTTAGTAGACCTTCTGGGGATTTGAATTTGTGATTTTAGAGCATCTAAATAGACTTACCGTTGATGTTCAGACATCTCAATGATTCCCCTGGGGCTTTGCTGTTCTATCAGTGGAAGGGCTCACACGTAAATAATCTGTGGGCAAACACTGGCTCTTTTAGGTGGTTTTTAAGGATCCTGTTGGAACTTACACATTTCCAGAGTTGAACTCAAGCCTGCTGAACTGGCCTAAAGCATTAGGATTGACCCTTCCAAAGAGATCGTATTATGTAGCAAAATCTCAGACATTTATATTATATCCAGTTGGAAAAACAAAAACCAAAACCAAACTCACTGAAAAAAATATTCACTGGGCTGAGTACAGTTTTTTAAACTTTGGAAAGAGAGTTCCTAGAGCCTTTCCAGCTGCTTATTCCCTCAGAGTTCATCGTGACCGAATTCACAAAGCTGTTTTCTGGCATTAGTGGTAATTACACAAGCAGATGTACCATGTAATGCTTTGATCTTAATGGTGGTGGATTAAATAGGGTTGAGCCTTGTCAATACTTTAAGGGGAGGTCCACAAGGAATTTCAAACCTCTGAAGCAATAAATCTTACTTATTTAACACAAGGATGCTCCAGCGCGACCTAGAATACAGTGGTTGTCCAAGAAGGCCCTCTGGGTTGTCCAGCAGTTTGTTCATAAAGTCATTATCTCTGATATCAATTTTTAAAATATAGCAGTAAAAAAATCATAGCAATTTTTAACTTAAAATGTTTGGCAAACAATGATTCTTTGTGTTTGTTAAGAAACACAGAACCTGAAACAAATATTCCACTATGATTTCTGTGCAAATGGTCCCCTTTCTCATAGGGCAAAATGACACAAAGCCAGCCAACAAACAAAAAGATCCCTACATACTTCAGTCTGTGCTTAGTTGTGTATTTCCTCTGCATACTAGAAATACCAGACTCACTGCATGGAGAGGAAACCCATTATTTTCTCTTCTTCCCTAGGCCATCTACTGGTTCCTCACTCTGTGGTTTCTAACCTAAAAAATAATAAAGCTGTTAGGTTACTACAAACATAAATGAGGTAGTATCTTTGACTCCACTATTTCCTTCACCTCCAAAATCCATTAAGTCATTTTGGTGTGTCATTTCCTACATAAAATGACTCTTGAATTTGCCTTTTTCTTTTCATTCTCATGGCTTTGAGTCAAACTCTTATTACATTATACTGGGTTTGGAGGGAAAGGACCCTTTTAAATGGTCTCATTTTCTCCTCACTCTCTTGACTGTGGCTGAAATTATAGGCTTCCTAAAATCTTACTTGGTCATGACACGCTGATCATAAAATTCAAACTCTGTGCCTGGGTTTAACTGCCCTGCACTGTTCCTCTGTAGCTAGGCCTGCTGTCTTCATTGCTCCTTAACATATGTCATTCATGCCTCTCTGGCTCTCTTCTATATCACATCACACTTGTTCTGTAGGATGCAAGCAAGAGCACTGGACCAGATGTCAGAAATTCTGGCTCCTAGTTCAACTTCTGGGAATTATCTTTGTGAACTTGGGCCTGTCATTCAACCTCCCTTGAATTCAAGTCAAATACTAACCAAGACAAAGTTGCCATGGCAGTACTAATACTATGCAGAGGAAACTCAAAGGCAATAAAAGAATTGCTTGTAAGTTTGAGAATCACTGAAAAGGATGAAAAGCTAGATTCATCAAGAAATTAAAACATTCTCAATTGCTATGTACATACTTGCATCGCCTCAAAATTTTAAATAAAAAATTGACAGAATTGCAAAGAAAAAGATACATTAAACACCGTCAAGGTTGACAATGTGTCTCTTAGTCGGTGATAACACAAGCCAGTTAAGATACTTTTATATTTACATGTAAATATAAATCAGTAAACTTGTTCTAATTTACCTATATGGAAACTTGTTCTAATCAGTAAACTTGTTCTAATTTACCTATATGGAAAATTATTATATATCTAATAATTGGATAACAAACATTATTTTCAAGCATATAAAAAATTTGTGAAAACTGACCATGTGCTATACTTAGAATCAGCCACAACAAATTTCAAGGGATTGATAGAATAAATACCACATTATCTGAGGTAACAATGTCATTAAATTAGAGATCAATAACCTCCAAAAAATATAAAAAAGTACTTAAAATTAAAATATATGTTGTTAAATATACTTATGAGTTAAAGAGTAAACCATAATAGAATTTCAAAAATACTTAGAATGTAATGATAACGAAAATGGTATTGTTAAAATTGTTATACAGCTAAAGTTATATTATGGGAAATTATCAACCTTAAAGAAGAAACACTCAAAATTAATCCAACATCTTAAACATTCAACTTGAAAAGTTAGAACAGCAAAATAATTCTTGAAAAGTAGAAGGAAGAAAATAATAACAGAAATTAATGACATAGAAAATGAAGGATAATAAAATCATCGAAACCAGAGATTGGTTCTTTGAAAATAATAATCAATTAGATGAACCTCTGACAAGAGTAATCAAGAAAACTATGGTTCAAATTGCAAATAAACAATATTATAAATGAAAAAGGAGACAAAAGTTATGAAAATTAAGAAGATATTATAAATAGCTTATGCCAAAATATCTTAAAATCTAGGTGGAGTAAATAAATTCTTAGAAAAATACAACTTCTAAAAGTGACCCGAGAGGAATGCAAGGGATGAAAAATAGTCATTAGGAAACTTGAATTAGAGATTAAAAATCTTTCCACAAAGGAAGCACTAATCTCAGATGACTTTAATGGAAAGTTTTACTAAATTTTCAGTGAAAAGATAATACTAATCATACGCTAACTCTTCAAGAGGACAAACAATATCATTCTGTAGCTCATCGTGAGACTGTCACCTTGATACTCAATACTAGACAAGTTTCATTAGTAAACATGAATACAGATGAAATTAGTATTAGTAAACATAATATCAAATGAAATTAAGTGATATATAAAAGAGATAATCATGACCACAGTGGGTTTATTTCAATGGTAATCTAATACCAATTAAATAAATTAAATCAGATTAATTTCTAATTTGAAATTAATTACGGAGAAAATCAAATTAATATCTAATTAATAAATAGGTTAAAAGCATTTAGTGAAACTCTTACCTATTTAAAACAAAAACTCATAGCTAATGGGGAATAAATTACACTTTCCTTAATCTAAATCTATAAAAATCCTACAGTAAGCATTATATTTAAATGTGAAATGTCAGATGTATTTCCTTTTATGTAAGATGAAGTCAAGGATTGTTTACATAGAAAATTCTAAAGATTCTATACACATTTTATTATAATTAATATGGATTATCAATATTGCCTTATGCAGAAGTCAGTGTATTAAACTTTATTATTATATATACTCATGTAACTACATCATAAAGTCTATGAGGATTAAAATTGATAATATATAAAGCACTTAGTCCTTGGAACTCAAATAGTGGAGTTGTTGTTGATATGAAAGAGTCAATTGCACTCTCTACATCAGCAACAACCAGAAGATATAATTTAAAAATACTATCTTAGCTTCGGTTCCCTCAGAGGCAGAGCCTGAAACAAAGGCTTTTGTCCAGTTAGGTAATTCAAGAATGTGATTATAGGTAATAATTGTGAGGAATGGGAGGATAAGCAGGAAAGAAAAGAAAGCCAAGATAAATCTGCATTATTGATCTGGCCACAAAGCCTCCTAAAAGCTATGGAAGGCCTCTCAGAAATATCCTCCTGTGGTAGAAAAGGAGGATGCATCTATGCTCTTGTTGCTCAGTGCTCAGGGATGGGACCCCAGTGCTAACTCCCTTGCACTTCTAGGTTGCATAAAGAGAAGTGCGGATGAGCTTCCATGGGTGTCTCTTACCGGGTGCCAGAGAGGCTCGGGGCAGGCACTAAATGACATATTATTTTGGTGCAATTTAATTTTAGAGCCCCCTTTTTTTTTCCCATTTAAAAGCAGTACAATTAATAGTATAGGAACACAGGTACCATACTGTAAGGTTGCATGGAATAAAGCTGGACAAATTTGTTAGACAGGATCACAACAGCAAAGCTGTAATAAGGGCTGAAGCCAAGAGTTTGTGAAATGATACATTTGATACAAATGTCTTATTTAAAACAGCAACAGCAAAATAAATGAGAGTGAAGAAATCAAGGGGTGTTTTAAATGTTTGTGATAAAACATGTCAAGGTTATTGAAAAGCAGTATATCAAATAAACAAAAACACCTCATTAATGTTCTTGGATAGAAAGAAGAGTCCATGGTGTAAAGTTGTCAGTTTTCCTCAAGCTGATCTATACATTACAAGGAATCCTCTACAAAATCTCCATAAGATGTTTCTTGCATTGCATTCTTTTGCTTTTATGGAACCTGATAAATTGGTTCTAAAATGGATATACCAGAGCATATGCCCTAGGAACTGAATCCCACACTCCTAAAGAAAAAAGCTGGTGTGTGTGTGTGTGTGTGTGTGTGTGTGTCTGTGTGTGTGTGTGTGTGAGAGAGAGAGAGAGTACATCTTACTCTGCCACATGTCAAGACCAAAAAATACTGTAACAAGAAAATATAATATATACAGCATACCTCAGAAATATTGTGGATTCAGTTCCAGACCATCACAATAAAGCAAATATTGGAATAATGCAAGTCACTCAATTTTTTTTAGTTTCCCAGTGCATACAAAAGTTTTATTTTTATTTTTATTTTTTATTTTTTTTTATTTTTATTTTTTTGAGACGGAGTCTTGCTCTGTCACCCAGGCTGGAGGGCAGTGGCCGGATCTCAGCTCACTGCAAGCTCCTCCTCTCGGGTTCACGCCATTCTCCTGCCTCAGCCTCCCGAGTAGCTGGGACCACAGGCACCCGCCACTTCGCCCGGCTAGTTTTTTGTATTTTTTAGTAGAGACGGGGTTTCACCGTATTAGCCAGGATGGTCTCGATCTCCTGACCTCATGATCCGCCCGTCTCGGCCTCCCAAAGTGCTGGGATTACAGGCTTGAGCCACCGCGCCCGGCCTACAAAAGTTATATTTACATTGTACTTTAGTCTATTAAGTGTGCAATAGCATTGCATTACATCTAAAAAAGCAATGTACATACCTTAATTAAAAATACTTTGCTGCTAAAAAAATGATAATGATCATTTTTGAGCCTTCAGCAAGTCTTAATGTTTTTGCTGGTGGAGGGCCTTGCCTCAATGTTGATGGCTGCTGACTGATCAGGGTGGTGATTGCTGAAGATTGAGGTAGTTGTGGCAATTTCTTAAAATAAGACATTAATGAAGTTTGCCACATTGACTGACTCTTTCTTTCATGAAAGATTTCTCTATAGCATGCAATGCTGCTTGATAGCTTTTTACCCACAGTAGAACTTCTTTCAAAATAGAAGTCAATCCCTTCAAACCCTGCTGCTGTTTTAGCAACTAAGTTTATGTAATATCCCAAATCTTTTGCTGACATTTCAACAGTGTTTGTAGCATCTTCATCAGGAGTAGATTGCATCTCACGAAGCTGCTTTCTTTTGTTATCCATCGGAAACAACTTCTCATCCATTCAAGTTTTATTATGAGATTGCAGCAATCCAGTCACATCTTCAGGCTCCACTTCTAACTCTAGTCCTCTTACTATTTCCATCACATCCGCAGTGACTTCCTTCACTGAAGTCTTGAAACCCTCAAAGTCTTCCATGAGGATTAGAATCAACTTCTTCCAAACTCCTGTAAATGTTGATACTTTGACCTTCTTTCATGAATCACAAATGTTCTTAATCTAATCTAGAATGGTGAATCCTTTCTAGAAGATTTTCAATGTACTTTGTCCAGATCCATCTGAGAAATCAATACCTATGACAGTAACAGTCTTATGAAATGTGTTTCTTAAATAACAAGACTTGAAAGTCAAAGTTACTCCTTGATTTCTGGATTTATGGAATGGATGCTGTGTTAACAGGCATGAACACAACATTAATCTTTTTGGACATCTCCATCTGAGCTTTTGGCTGACCAGGTGTATTGTGAATGAGCAGTACTTTTTTGAAAGAAATCTTTTTTTCTGAATAGGAGGTCTGCACAGTGGGCTTACAATATTTCGGTAAGTCATACTAGAAACAGATACACTGCCATTCAGGTTTTGTTGTTCCATTTACAGAATACAGGCAGAGTACATTAGTGTCATTCTTAAGGGCCCTAAAATTTTGGAATGGTAAATTGGTAAATGAGCAATTGACTTCAATTTTAAGTCATCAACTACATTAGCCCCTAAAAGGAGAGTCAGCCTGTCCTTTGAAGTTTTAAAGCTAGGTATTGACTTCTTCTCTCTAGTTAGGAAAATTTGAGATAACATCTTCTACGATAAGGCTTTTCATCTACATTGCAAATCTGTTGTTTAGCATACACCTTCATCAATGATCTTAGCTAGATCTTCTGGAAACCTGCTGCAGCTTCTGCATCAGCACTTGTTTTACCTTTGCGCTTTTATATTATGGAAATGGATTTTTTCCTTAAACCTCATGAGACAACCTCTACTACCTTCCCACTTTTCTTCTGGAGCTTCCTTACATCTCTCAGCCTACATAGAATTAAAGAGAATTATGGCTTTGCTCTGGATTAGGCTTTGGCTTAAGGGAAGTTTGTGACTGGTTTGATCATCAATCCAAACCCTAAAACTTTCTTCATATCAGTAATCAAGCTGTTTCACGTTCTTATCATTTGTGTGTTCACTGGAGCAGCACTTGTAATTTTCTTTAAGAAATTTTCCTTTGCCTTCACAACCAACTATTTTGTGCAAGAGGCCCAGCTTTTGGCCTATCTCATCTTTCAACATGCCTTTCTCACTAAGCTTAATCCTTTCCAGCTTTTGATATAAAATGAGAGATATGTGACTCTTCCTTTCACCTGAACACTTAGAGGCCATTTTAGGGTTATTAATTGGCCTAGTCTAAGGGAACAGAAAGGCCAGAGAAGAGGAAGAAGGAAGGAGAGTGGGAAAGATGGTTGCTGTGTGGAGCAGTCAGAACACACAGAACAGTTATTAATTAAGTTTCCCATCTTATGGGGGTGTAGTTTATGGTGCCTCAAAAGAAACAATTATAATAGAAACGTCAAAGATCACTGATCACAAATGATCATAATAAAAACAGTAATAATTTGAAAAGCTTAAAGTATTGTGAGAATTACCAAAATGCAACATGGAGACTTGAAGTGAGCACATGATGTTGAAAAAATAGTGCTGATAGACTTGCTGGAAGCATGATTGCCACAAACCTTCAATTTGTAAAATGCACAGTGTCTCTGAGCACAATGAGTGAAGCTCAATAAAACAAGCTGTAACTGTATGCAGGGATAGATTCACTGACATACAGAAAAGAGGGTCCCCACATAAACTCATGCATGGATGGAAACAATTCATTCAATGGTGAACCTTTATGTCAGTGATTATTATATGAAAGTCATACAGTGAATTGAATCCCTATATTACACCTTGTACCATAAATGTCAATTCTAGATGAAATAAAGGCAGATGTCAATGCAAAACAAGAGAAAACTTTAGGAGACAATAAAGAAGAATATATTAGTAACCCAGAATAGAAAAAGAATTCTTTAAAAAGTTACATAAAGTTAAACCATAAAGGAAAAAAGTTGATAAATGGTACTAAATTACCATTTAAAGAGGTCAAATTAATATTTAAAAATTTCATAAGGAATAAAAAAGGCAAGACACATTCTAGAAGAAAATAATAACAAAACAAACAGCCAAAAAAGGATTAGTATCTAGGTATCAATAAGAAAAAGATAATAACTCATTAGAGAAATTGACAAAAAAAATAAATAAAGAGATGTACACAGAAAATGAAAGACAGATGGTTTTTAAACATATGAAGGCATTGCATAAAGGGATTAACAGATTAAAATCACAGTTAGGTACATTTCACACATACCAGATAAGCAACTTTAAAAGTCTGAAAACACCAAGGGATGTCAATAACTTCAAGTACCAGAAGCCGTCATCCAAAACTGATGGGAAGGTAAATTGGCACCACCACTTTGGAAGTGTTTGGTGTTACCTAGTGAAGTTGAACTTGCTCTACAACCCCAAGAAACCATTCCCTGTGCACTGGTAAGCACAAACAAACATGTTTTTTGGGGGGGTTGTGCTTAACAGCAACTGCAAACAACTCAAATATGCATCAATGGATTGATACATTGTGATATGCCCATACAAATAGAGTACTGTATAGTAGTGAAAATAAATGAGCCTATATTAGTCCATTCTCAGGCTGCTATGAAGAAATACCCAAGACTGGGTAATTTATAAAGGAAAGAGGTGTAATTGACTCACAGTTCCACATGGCTGGTGAGGCATCAGGAAACTTACAATCATGGTGGAAGGGGAAGCAAACACGTCCTGCTTCCCATGGTGGCAGGAGAGAAAAGTGCTGAGCAAAGTGGAGAAATCTTAAGAAAACATCAGATCTCATGAGAACTCACTCACTACCATGAAAGCAGCATGGGAGGTAACCACCCACATGATTCAGTTACCTCCAACCAAGTCCCACCCATAACACGTGGGAATTACAGGAACTACAGTTCAGGATGAGATTTGGTTGGGGACACAGCCAAACCATATCAGACCCATTCCGCCATGCATCATCATGGATAAACACAAAACTTCACATTGAGAAAATAAACATAAGCCAGAATAACATACACAGCATGATTAACTCATACAGTTTAATACTAAACAATATATTATTTAGGGAAACCCACATGGGGGTAAAACTGTAAGAAAAACAAAGATATGACTAATATGAATTCAAGATATTTCTATCCCATAGGAGCTTCTAAAATACTGCTAATCCTTTATTTCTTAACTTTAGTGCTAAGTGCATGAGACTTTATTAATGTTGTTTAAACTATTGAGTTATGTTTAATCTACCAATCTATTAAATTTCAACCTAACAGTGAAAGAGTTTCAGCAACAGGAAGTTCTCATGCATCACCCATTGTAACTTTGGATGTATCTACCTTATAATCTGTTTCTTCATGTTATGGTGAAATATTCAGTACTTCTTTATTGGTACTATAAAGTTTCATAGAAAATCTAATCCCTTTTTCACATGAGAGCCTTTTAAATACTCAAAGATAGTTGTCTTGTCTCCCTTTAGGTTTCTTCATTTCCAAGAATCAACCATCCTTAAATCATGGTTTCCAGACACCTCACCATTTTGGCAGGCTTCCCCTGGACCTGCAGCCAGAACCAAGCTCAACATTCCAGTTTGTTCTGGCCAGTGAAATGTCTGATGGGACTATTAACTTTCCTGTTCAAGACATTGCATTATTGATATAGCCTAAAATTGACCTAAGTTTTTGTAGCCTTGTACACCGCATTAATTTATATTGGGCTCATCATAATTTCAATCCTTTAAGTCTTTTTCACACAAAGGTATATCTCATCATAGACTTGTGAGGCTAATTTTTCTGAACTGTGTTTGGGACATTACATTTACTCCTAATGTTTTATCTTGGAATTTGGTTATAAGGTTTTAGCCTGTTGAGATATTTTCAGTCCTGATTCTGACATCTGATATATTGACTTTTCTTCCTAGATTTGTATCAGCAGCAAATTTGCATTTATTTGACTAAACAAAAATTTCAAAACTACCATGTATAAAGGGGTATATTAGGTAATGTGTGTTCACCTCAATAGTTAGTAAAAATATTAAAATGGAGAGATCCAAAAGTTAAGATTTTTTTCCAAATAGTCAATGTACTCATAATCAAAGAAATTTGAAGTTTGATATAAATTGGCACATATGTTTACATTCCATATTTCCTCAACATTTTCCTTTAAAATTTTCTCCACTTGGAGTAAACTGTTACATCTTTGGTAAGTTTGCAATAGCTAAGTATATACCTTCAACCTTGACTGACTTTTCATTTCTGATTGATTCCTCTATTTTGCAACCTTGATCTCCACAAAGCTAAGCTATATGCAGGATTTTATTTTTGTCAAAATGTACCCTTTGCCCTTTATTGTTATCCATACTGATTCATGGCTTTAACATCATCTCAGACTTCCAGTCTTTACAAATTTGAAGTAGCTCTTCTTTAATTTAAAAAGTCATATTGCTTCTTAGTACAGAGGAATGCAGACAAATGTTATTTTTTAACAGAGAAAAAGTAAAAGTATAAAGATAAAAGTTAAAACAAAAATAAATAACCCCTAACCTCAACAACTGGAAGTGATTATTTTTTAAGTTATTTATTCTTCCAGTCACTCTTCTGTGCCCTAGAGAAAGAAACCCAGTTACTGTCTGCTTATCTGAATGAGCAAAAGTTTTTAACATTAATGTGGATGTGTAGAGCTAAAAGAATAATCATAAAACCAAACATCTATGTAATCATCACCCTTGTCAAGAAATTGATTATTGCAAACACCCAGGTAACCCTGGTATACTCTCTCTATAACTATCTTCTCTTGCCTCTCGAGGCACTTCTATCGTGACTTAGGATGTTAGAGTTTTATTTTGCTTATTTAAAAAATTAAATGAAATAATATAATACATATTTTCCATATCTGGCAAATTCTTTTACTCTGCGTTATGTTTCTGAGGTATAACCATATTATATGTGGGACAGTAGTTTATTTTCATTATTGTGTAATAGTATATTGAATTAATATTCTACAAATGATTTATCCATTCTACTGATGGCAAGAATTTGTGTTGTTTCCCAGTGTTATGGGATTTTCAGACTCAGGGTCTGAAAATCAATTTTCATATATACATTTTTGCTTTCCATTTGTTTATGGTACAATGGTAAATCTGGTTCCTATTTCTGTATCTTGGGTAGAAACAGAAGTTGTTATTGTTTCCTCTTCATATGGGAAAAGTTTTCCCATAAAACTGGGAAACAACACAAATTCATTGGATTATTATGAATAGTGCCGCTGTGAACATTGTTGCGTATATGTGCATGTATTTATTTTTGAACTATACCTAAAAATGGAATTAGTTAATAGGAAATGTGTATATTTAACTTTAACATACAATGTAGTTCTTAAAATGTGTATATTCAACTTTAGCATATAATGTAGTTCTTCCAACTTATGGCCCACCAGCAGTGTATGATAATTTTAGGCATCCCACATTTTCACCAACATTCAATATTATCAGTTTTGCGATTTTAGCCACTCCAACTCTTGTCGATATCTTTTTGTGATTTTGATTTACATCTTTCCTGACGTATTATAATCTTTGGCATCTTTTCTCCTGGAGATCTTCTTTTATGTAATATCTATCTAAGTCCTTGAAAACATCTTCTCTCAGCCCATGGCTTCCCTTTACACTCAAAATGTCTTTGATAATTAGACGTGTTTCTTTTTAATGTCTTCTCTTTTGCTACTAGTCTTTTATATATATTGGTTAACAAATTTTTGCCTACCTCAAAGTTCTGAAAATATTCCTCTATAGTTTCTTTTGGAAGCCTCATTGTTTTATTTTCACATTTAGATCTATCATATCCATATTAATTTTGTGTATTACATGAGAAATATGTTCTTTTATATTATTCCTATCTAGATGACCCATCTAGATGGGTTATTGGAATGACCATCCCTTCTCCACTGCCTTGCAGTGATATCTTTGTCATGAATCAAATGTTTGTACATGCAAAGATGTTACTGGATTGCCTCCTAGGTCCTGTTTGTCTAGGCATATATTCTATTGGCAATACCATTCTTTGTTAATTATTGGAGTGTTAAAATAAGTCTTGACATCTGTAAAGTTTTTTAATTCTGTTTTTCTTCAGTGTTGTATTGTCAAATTTTTGCCCATTTAATTTTTATTGCATTTTGGAATTAGATTGCCAATGTTTACCAAAACAAAAAACAAACAAACAAAAATAAAGAACCCCACAAACATATGAATTTGACTGTGAAGGATTTGAATTAAAAAATCAATTTGGGGAGAATGGGTATAGTTATTGTATATTTATGACATACTAATATATTTTATTTCTGTGATTATTTAGATCAACGGTCAACAAACTATAGTCTATAGGATAAATATGTATCCTCTGCCTGTTTTGGAAAAAAAAAGTTTTATGGGAACACAGTTGCACCTATTGGTTTACACATTGTCTATTTCTGTGTTGGCATTATAATACAGAATTGGGCAGTTATGATACAGACCAGCTAGCTGCAAAGGCTAAAATATTTATTACTTGATCTTTACAGAAAAAGTTGGCTGGACCCTGATTTGGATGATTATTTCTTTCCATAGTGTTTTATATTATTCTGAATAGAGATGCTTTACATCTTTTCTTAGATTAGTTTCTAGAAATGTAATATATTTAGGTATTATTGTAGATGATATCATTTAAAATTTCACTTTTTGTTTGTCAATGTGTTAAAAAAAACTACTGATTTTTGCATATTGACCCTGCATCCAATCTGTAACTTCTTTTTGATTTTCTATGTGTGAATTCTATCAGTCTGTATTTCTTCCTTGCTACTTCTCATACATTTTATTAAATTGTGACTGAGTCAAACTAAAGTAGCAACCAAACTATCATCCAGCTCCATTATTAATTAGTTCAAAACCAGCCCGCCATTCACCCTGCCTGCTTAATAAAGGACAAGGAATGCTCTTTATGAAGGAACATAATATTTACTCCAGTCTCTATTGTTCTTTCTGGCATAAATAAAACAATGATAAGACATATGAAAAAGGTGAAAAATGTGACCCGTAATTAAAGATAAATATATAGGCCAATCCCCAGATGATTCAAATGCTGGAATTATCAGCAAAGACTATAAAATGGCTATAAAATTTGTTATTAAGGAAAGCAGAAAAAGGACAATATTGATAAAAAGATGGCAATTTCAACAGATAAATACAACCTATAAAAAATTTTCCAAGTGAATATTATGGATCTGAAAAGAAAAGCTATAACTAAATTAAGAACTCATTGGAATGGTTTAACATTAGAGTGTACATACGAGATAATATTGAGGAACTCAAAGGCAAGTGAATATAAATTACTGAAACACAGAAAAATATGAATGAATGAAGAATTCAATAGACTAGATATATGATGGCAGTCTGAGAAGATTATAATATAGCATTATCACTATATCTTTTCTATGTTTAGATACAAAAATACCATTTTATTACAATGGCCTGCAGTACTCAGCACAGTACAATGCTATACAGGTTTGTAGCCTAGGAGCAATATGCTATACCATATAGTGTAAGTGTGCAATAGGCTATTGTACACTTTCCATTTAGGTTTGCACAAATATACTCTGTGATGTTTACACTATGATGAAATTACCTAATAATGAAATTTTCAAAACATATATTCCATTTGTTAAGTGATGCCTGACAGTATATATAAGTAAAGTCCCAGAAAGAAAGGAGAAAGAGAATGAGACTTAAGCAATAATTGAAGAGATAATGGGCAAGAGATGTGAGAGGTTCAGCAAACTCCAAGCAAGATAAATATAAAGAAAAATTACGAAAATCAGACATTGAGAAAATCCTAAATGAATCATAAGGGAAAAAATTAAAAACAATTTTAAAATCACATTCTGTTCCCTTCACTTAGTGAGACCATTAGGCTTTATTTTGGTTCCCCTTTCTGTATTACAGCTTTAAAATTGCCTCTAAACACAAGCTGGTTAAAGCATAAGGTGTACCTTGTATATTTGTTTTCTTTTTATCTAGGATTATAGCCCTACATTGCCTGTTACTCAAGGTCTGAAAATCAATTTTCATACATACATTTTTGCTTTCCATTTGTTTATGGTACAATGGTAAATCTGGTTCCTATTTCTGTATCTTGGGTAGAAACGGAAGTTGTTATTGTTTCCTCTTCATATATACTTCTTAAGATCATAAGCTATGACATTTTCATCAGGTTTAGAGTATTCCTAGATGATTATTTATCCCCTTATTTTAAGAGTCCAGCTGTGTCAGACCTTCTTAATGTGTTTTAAGTGTTTTGTTATTTTACTTTTTTGTATTTTTCATGCTTTTAATATACCCTTATCCTGAACACTCTCCCCATCTACTTGTCCTCCAAATCACTAATTCTCTCTTCAGCTGCTCTGAGATATAGGGGAAAAAATCATTGAGAAATAAAGAAAAAAAGTATTTAGAAAACTTTTGTGGCCTCTGGTCACCAGAATGTGTGGGGATTTCTTCCTACCAGCAACCAGTTGATTCTGTAGTAGACTCTTCAGCAGACAATAGCTGGTATCCTCTTACTCAACTCAATTGTTACACTATCTACCTGTAGATAGCATCAGATCCCATAGGTTGAGGACTCAGTCCCACAAGACCTCCCCCACTGCAGGTGCTAGTTGCAAGTAGTAGGTTATAACCTGGGCATCTGATGACTAGCTATAATTTGGGGGTTCCCATGACCTCCTTCTCTGGGAAACACTTTATTTACATTTACCAGTTTATTATAAAGGATATTACAAAGATGAACGTCCAGATAGAAGAGATGCATAGGGCAAGTCACGTGAGAAGGGGTGTGGAGTTTCTATACCCTCTCTGAGTACCCATACCCCAGGAACTTCCATGTGTTCCACTGTTTCAAAACTCATCTGAAGCAAGTTACTTTAGGTTGTGATGAAGGCTTCATTACATATGGATGGTTGATTTCATCACTGGGCATTAGTGATAAACTCAACCTTTAGCCCCTTTTTCCTCTCCAGAGGTTAGGGGGTGGATCTGAATGTTCCAATCTTTTAATCACATAGTGAATTGCCCCTGGCAACCAGCCCTTATCCTGAGGCTACCCAGAAGCCCACCAAGAACTGCTTCATGGGAAGAAAATATTATCCTATTACCCAGGATATTCCAAGGGATTGGAAGGAGCTCTATGTTGGGAACCAGGGGGCAAAGGCCAAATTTTAGAACAGAAGATTCTCCCAGCACCCTGTTCTACAAGGGTATCAGGAGTTATGTCTCAGGAACCAGAACAGAGACCACACATTAGAAGAAATAATTCTAGCACCCCTATTGCCTAGGACATTATAAGAGTTTTTAGAACTCTGTGCCAAGTACTTCAGACAGAGACCATTATGTATTTTTTTAATTATTTCACCGTTGTAACTTAATCTGAATATAGTATTTAGATTAATATAAATTTATTCTTAAATTTATCCATTGGATTCTTAATTTTGATTATTGTAATTTTTATTTTGGAATTTTGATCTGATTCACTTCTTTTGTGATTTCTGAGAGTTTTTTAGGAAAATATTTCCAATCTTGATTTATTTCCTTGCACATATTTGGCATAGTTTTCAATAAGTCCACTATCTAGTTAGCTGATTCAACATTTAGTTTTGATAACTTTATTATCTCGATATTTGATTGCTTTGTTTCTATTAACTAATTTCTCTCTTTCTTTCTCTCTCTTTCTCTCCTCCTCCCTTTCCCTCTCTCTCTCCTCTCTCTCTCTCTCTTGCTGTCTATCTTGTCGCAATTTTTGTCTCTGTTTTGTGTCTACTTATTTTTGGTTGAGCACAAGATATCGTATATAAACAATTCTGGCAATAATAAACTAAGATAATGTTCTTTTTCTTCAGTGAAGCTTTACTTTTGCATCTGACAAGTGGCTGGGAACACAAACAATTGGGATAACCTTAATCTAATTTCAGGGCTTGAGATTATTGAACTTTCTTCATTTTCTTGAGGGTTGGTATATTTCTGAGTTATCCTTGTTCTTAAGGTACAGCTTTTGGGGTTCCTAATATAAAGCACTGGAATCTTGGATTTCAAGTTTTGTCTTTCTACCCTATGTTGTTTAAAAATTCTTCTTAGGTTCTGAGCTGCTTAGCTACTCTTCCAGAATCTATGCACCCTCTTACATTTGAAGTTGCCCCAAATGCTAGGTTTGTCGCTCTCTTCCTTTTTCTCCTACATTTTTGGTTTATAATTTTTTAACAGCTTCCTTATTTCTCATAGCTTCAAGTTATCTTGTAAAAATTATTTTGTCTAACTTTTCTATTTGTTTTTAGTGGGAGGATTTGCTTGAATTACCTATTTTGCAAATATTGCTGAGCAGATTTTAAAAATAACTATTGTGTTAAATTGAAATTTGGATGCTTGTAACAGAAAACTCAAATCAGATACTAAAGTAAGAGAGATCTGTATTTCTTTCACATTAAAGAAGTCTAGAAATAACCCATTCAATGCATGCTTAGCATTTCTATGGTCATTATGGACCCAGGACATTTTTATACTTCTGTTCTACCAGGCTTAGCACGTGGTTTCCATTCTCAAGTTGTCATGGGGTCTGAAATGCCTGTCAGAACTCTATCCACATTTGAAGCACAAGTAAAAGAATGAAAAAAAGAAAATTTACCAGTTTTCTGTCTTTTAGAGGGGTGTTCTCTGAAGTTCCACTCAATAAATTTTACTTTTTTTCTGTTAACCAGAATGTCTCATAATCATCTAGCTATTAAAGGAAGCAGGGAAATGTACTGTTATCTGGGAAGTAGCTTCAAATAGAATTGGGGTTATGTTGCTAAGGGTAAGGTAGAATAGATATCAGACAAGTAACTGGTAATCCCTGGTATAGCTTCCTAGTATGCAGTCATGTGATGTTATAGAATTTATTTGTTTTTGCACATTCATGTTTTTTTCTAACATTTTCATTAACATAAGCACACTGTGAGGAACTTGATTATGTAAGATTGTCTATATGTAAATGTTCTTATGTCCTACTTTAAAATATCTTTATATTATACCTTAGGCATGGTTTTATGATGTTGAACATTATTTAAAAAACTATGACTGCAAATTATTTATATATATATGTGTAGACTATAATTTACTATATTATCTTTTATTGTTGGACATGTAGTTTGCATCCACTATTTTGCCGCTACAAGTATGGTAATATAAACAACATTTCCCCTACACTTTTTTACATCTCTAATAGTTTCTTAGGATAATTTTAAAAGTAGACGTATTTGTTCATAGATATTAACACTTTTGACCCGGACATCTTTGGGGGCTGTTATTCAACATACTGCAATATTTATACCAATTGAAACTCCCACTAACAATATGATGGAATTGCTCTTAACATGATTTCACCAGGACTAAACTCTGCCTTTAAAACAATTAATTTTTGTAATTTTGTAGGTGAAAAATAATCTCACTGATTGAATTTATATTTAAAAATGTGTGTTCATATGTTTTGGTAATATCTTTCTTTGGTGAATTATCTATTCCTGTCTCTTGTCTACTTTTCTATTGGATTACTAGATCTTTTCTTTGCTAATTCAAGTAACTCTTTATATAGAAATTGTATTTACCCTTCATCTGCAGTAAATGTGTTGGAAATTTGCCCCTGCTCACTTTTTGGTTTTCAATTTAGTTGATAATAGTTTGTGTGTAGAGTTGAGCTTAATTGTAATATACTTAAATCTATAGATTTTCCTTTGTGGTTTCTTCTGTTATATGCTATAACCATCTTTCCTCCAAAACAGATCAGTTAAATATTTCCCGGTCTTTTCTTGGAAGCTTTTTTTTTCATGATTTCATGCATTTTTAAGTAAGAACATATTTCTTTCTCATGTGTGAATTTGAGTTCACATGTTATCCTTAAGATGAGGACTCCACAGAGGGCAAAGTCCAGAGTGTATATCTCTAACACCAAGTACAATGTGATATGGTTTGGCTGTGTTCCCACCCAAATTATATCTTGAATTGTAGCTCTCATAATCCCATGTGTTGTGGTAGGGACCCAGTGGGAGATAATTGAATCATTGGGGGGTGGTTTCCCTCATACTGTTTTAGTGGTAGTAAATAAGTCTCACAAGATCTGATGGTTTTATAAGGGGTTTCCCCTTTCACTTGGCTCTCATTCTCTCTTGGCTGCCACCATGTAAGGCATGCGTTTCACCTTCTGATATGATTGTGAGGCCTCCCCAACTACGTGGAGCTGTGAGTCCATTAAACCTTTTTTTAAGAAAATAAATTACCCAGTCTTGAGTATGCCTTTATCAACAGCATGAAAACAAACTAATACAATAAACTGGTACTGATAGAGTGAGGCACTGCTGTAAAGATACCTGAAAATGTGATGGTGACATTGGAACTGGGTAACAGGCAGAGATTGGAACAGTTTAGAGGGCTTAGAAGAAGACAGGAAAATGTGGGAAATTTTGGAACTTCCTAGAGACTTGTTGATGGGTTTTGATTAAAATGCTGATAATAATATGGACAATGAAATCCAGGCTGAGGTGGTCTCAGATGGAGATAAGGAACTTGTTGGGAACTGGAGTAAAAGTGGCTCTTGCTATGTTTGAACAAAGAGACTGACTGCATTTTGCTCCTTCCCTAGAAATTTGTGGAATTTTGAACATGAGGAAGATGATTTAGGGTATCTGGCAGAAGAGATTTCTAAGCAGCAAAGCATTCAAGAGGTGACTTGTGTGCTAATAAAAGCATTTAGTTTTAAAAGGGAAACAGCACATAAAAGTTTGGAAAATTTGCAGCCTGATGATATGATAGAAAAGAAAAACCCATATTCTGAGGAGAAATTCAAGCCAGCTACAAAAAGTTGCATAAGTAACAAGGAGCCAAGTGTTAATCGCCAAGAAAATGGGGAAAATGTCTCTGGGACATGTCAGAGGTATTCACAGTAGCCCCCCGCATCACAGGCCCAGAGGCCTAGGAGGGAAAAATGGTTTCATGTGCTGGGCCCAGGATTCCCATGCTGTGTACAGCATAGGGACTTAGTGCCCTGCATCCCAGCCACTCTAGTCATGGCCCAAAGGGACTAAGGTATAGCTCGTGCTGTGGCTTCAGAGGATGCAAGCCCCAAGCCTTGGCAGCTTTCATGTGGTGTTGAACCTGCAGTTACACAGAAGTCAAGAATTGAGGTTTGGGAAGGCCAGGCATGGTGGCTCACACCTGTAATCCCAGCACTTTGGGAGACTGAGGTGGGTGGATCACCTGAGGTTGGGAGCTTGAGACCAGCCTGAGCAACATGGAGAAACCCTGTCTCTACTAAAAATACAAAAAATTAGTCAGGCATGGTGGTGCATGCCTGTACTCCCAGCTACTTGGGAGGCTGAGGTAGGAGAATTGCTTGAACCTGGGAGGCGGAGGTTGCAGTGAGCTGAGATTGTGTCATTGCACTCCAGCCTGGGCAACAAGAGTGAAACTCCATCTCAAAAAAAAAAAAAAAAAAAGGAATTGAGGTTTGAGAACCCCTGCCTATATTTCAGAGGATGTATGTCCAGGCAGAAGTCTACTGCAGGAGCAGAGTCCTCAGGGAGAACCTGAGAGAAATGTGGGGTTGAAGCTCCCACACAGTGTCCCCACTGGGGAACTGACTAGTGGAGCTGTGAGAAGAGGGCCACTATCCTCCAGACCCCAGAACAGTAGATCCACTGACAGCTTGCATGGTGCACCTGGAAAAACTGCAGACATTCAATGCCAGCCCATGAAAACAGCCAGGAGAAAGGCTATACCCTTCAAAGCCACAGAGCGGAGCTGCTCAAGATCATGGGAACCCACCTCTGGCATCAGTGTGACCTGAATGTGAGACATGGAGTCAAAGGAGAACATTTTGGAGCTTTAATATTTGACTGCCTTGCTGGATTTCAGACTTGCATGCGGCCTTTAATCCCTTCATTTTGACCAATTTCTCCCATTTGGAATGGGTGTTTTTATCCAATGCCTATACCTCCATTGTATCTAGGAAGTAAGTAACTTGCTTTTGATTTTACAGACTGATAGGCAGAAGGGACTTGCCTTGTCTCAGATGAGATTTTGGGATGTGGACTTTTTAGGTCATGCTGAAATGAGTTAAGATTTTGGGGGACTGTTGGGAGGGCATGATTGGTTTTGAAATGTGAGGACATGAGATTTGTGAGGGGCCAGGGGTGGAATGATATGGTTCGGATTTGTCCCCACCCAAATCTCATCTTAAATTGTAGCTCCCATAATCCCCATGTGTCATGGGAGGGACCTGGTGGGAGATAATTGAATCATGGGGGCAGTTTCCCCCATCCTGTTCTTGTGGTAGTGAATAAGTCTCATGAGATCTGACGGTTTTGTAAGAGTGTATTCATCTGTTCTCACACTCCTGATAAAGACATACCGAAGACTAGGCAATTTACAAAAGAAAGAGGTTTATTGGACTTACAGTTCACCATGCCTAGGAAGACCTCATGATTATGGCAAAAGTCAAGGAGGAGCAAGTCACATCTTACGTGAATGGCAGTAGGCAAAAAGAGAGAACTTGTGCAGGGGAACTCCTCTTTTTAAAATCATCAGATGTCATGAGACTTATTCACTGTCATGAGAACAGCATGGGAAAGACTTGTCCCATGATGCAATTACCCCCCACTGGTTCCCTCCCACAACACATGGGAATTCAAGATGAGATTTGGGTGGGGACACAGCCAAACCTATCAAAAGTGTTTTTGTTTCACTTGGCTCTCATTCTCTCTTGCCTTCCTCCATGTAAGATGTGCCTTTCACCTTCCACCATGATTATGAGGCCTCCCCAGCCATGTGGAACTGTGAGTCCATGAAACCTCTTTTTCTTTATAAATTACCCAGTCTTGGGTATGTCTTTATCTGCAGCATGAAAAGGGACTAATAAACAATGCTTGGTCTAACAAATATGTAATACGTACATTGACATGAATGTGTACAGAATTAAGCTGTCTTTGTGTATTTATTTCTCCAAGTGTTCTGTATCTGTGTCATTGATTTTCCCAAGATCCTATGTATGTTTTGAGTGTGTGCCTAAATCCTCATGGTGTCTTCCTTTGACAATTAATGTAGTCATTCTCATGTTAAAAATTTTCTGGCAGAGTCTACATAACTAACTTTCTTGCCAGTCACTTTGTGGTAAAACAAGTTGGGAAGTTTGGGGAAAATTAGAGAGAGATGAGAGTGTTGAACAGGGTGCGCAGACTTTTCTGTTTTCCCTATAGCAGATTTGTGCTGATGCTAATGAAGCTAATCTTCAAGCCCTTCACTTTCAATGTATTTATGTAGTCATATATTTTTGCAAAATGTAGAAAAGTGAGGCATTTTGACCATAATTGAGTGAAATAATTGTCTTTTTACATCCTGACTTTTGCTCCTTCATACTTTTTGTGTTCAGTGGAGTTGAAGAGCAGCAATTTTAGTGGAAATACATTTAGTTTATATTTAATGGTATATGTGTGATTTGCAGTCATAGCTAATATGTTGCTATCTGTTCGAGCATGGGGATCCTTCTTGGCATACTGTATTCTGTGAGAGATTGCCTGGTATTGTGACAGCAAGGTACAGAGCAAGAGGACTAAGAAATGTGGTTGTGGAGGAAAAATAAGGTTAAAAATGTATTAAAGCCAAAGCTCATACTTGAAAATCCAGACTTACAGCTCTCATATGAAAGAAAATGTAACATCCATAATAAAATTTTACATTGCCTTTAATGGGTTGTAAAGTTGAAATAAAATATTCTAAACAGCCAATAAGAAGGAACATTATTCCTCTTTGCAGATTTACAGAAAAGACTATTATCCTTTTGCTCTTTCTGTAGAAGATTACATGACAATATTATTGTATTATGAAGAGGTGACTGAAGAAAATGCAGTCACAAAATGTAAGAAATGTATAGGTAATTAATTTTAAAATATTGTGCAATTTTTTCTGGGCTTTGTGATGTTTGTGGTACTTCTCAGGATTTTAAAGTTTGTAATTTGTTGCAAGTTTTTTTCACATTCTGAATAACTATAGACTTTGTACCTAATTTTTGTATTTATAAATGTGTAATACCTTTTTCCTCAAAGAGGGCTCCCAAATTATAGAAGCCTCAGGCCTCAGAAAACCTGGATTTTCCCCCCATGTTCTTCCATATCCTACCATATTCACTAAGAATCACTGTTAGAGGAATCCTAATTTGGCAACCAAAGTCCTCAGATCTGCAAAGTCAACAAAACTCAGAGTACCTGAGATTTCTATGCTCCTCACTTACTTTTGAGCAAGACGGGAAGAGGAGGAGCGATACTAGTATTGCGGCAGGTGAAACTGCTTGCCTGAGCCTTGCAATGACAAAGATTGCCTGCCTCTAAGGCTGGGACAGTCTCATCAATCAACCTGTGCTTGAACTATTAGCACTGTCAGCTTCCACTTAAGAGATGATAATTCAAGGGTAGCCTTCCTCATCCACTGAAACTCCCTCCATCAACAGAACAAAACCCTTAATCAGAAGGAGGGGCAGGAGTGCCTATCTCTGGCAAAAACAACTGGCCCTGTCTACTTTCAGTCTACACTTCTTGAACTCATTTTTGCATGACTCTGAAAAAGATTCTCAGTAGAAGTCCTTGACTTGCTGGTACAGGAGTTGAGGCAGGGTTCACGTCCTTTGCCTTGGAAGGGAGTGGTTGTGATGCCAGGAACAGGAAGGTTACAATATTGCCTGTATGATGATGTCTGATTAAAAAGAATAATCATGAACACAAGCCCTTTTCTTTTTTTTTGCACATGCATTATCTTTGTGGGATGGGCAGACATGAATTGCTGGCTGAGTGTATGAGAAATGAAAGGCAGCCAATAAGCTTTGCCCTCACTTGGTAACAGGAGGAAAGACTATAATGGGCTGTTTCTGGGAGTTATGAGAATTATTTAGATCTGAAAGCAGGGTTGTAATTTTTTGACCCTAAAATAAATGGAATATGCACCTAGAGAGTATCATGTAACCCCTGATATTATTAAAAATATCAAGCATTTACATGATTTGAAGAGAAATCACAGTGCAAGTAGACACTTCATAGAGTCCCAGCCACTAGGATGGTTATCATTTCTACGAAGATTCACAAAAGTTTATGCTACTGATGGATAATTTTTTTTTAAATTGGGGTACTTATATAGTTTTAAAAATTATTTTGAAAATAAAGGCCTGAAAATCTGCTTCCCAAGTTTCTATTTCTCTTAAAGGTTATGATATCTTATTGCAATGGGGAGCCCCATGACCAATATCACTGAGTTTCATCACTGTAGAAAAAACAGAGATTTCTCTTTTGGGGTGAAAACAGGGGAAAGGGATCTCAGTTGGCCTCTTTCTAAGTCCTTTTCTCCTTACCTCCACTCCTAGATCACCCAGGGAGTTAAAACTCTGCCTGTTGGCTACTTAAATTAATGAAATTGCTCATGTCTAATACAGAAACATTGCCTCTGTGTGCTCTAGATACATAAATGAATAGCACTTCTGTGGATGCCTCCCTGTCCTGGGCACCACGGTAATCCATGTAAATCACAGATTGGGTTTAAAATTCTCATCACCAGAAACCCACAGTGAGAACGGCTGAAGAGATGTAAAACATGAACAGGCTATCCTTTGGCCACAAAATTGGCTGATTGAAAATAAACTCCCAATTATTCTTTTTAAAAAGCCTGTCTTTCATGTGAAGGGGGGTCCTTTTTGGCCTGCTTTACAACTTTCTTGTTTTTTTAAAGCAAGACCAATGAAAAAGAGAGTTTAGTCCTCTTCTTTTTTTCTTAACTTATCCCTTTTCAGCCAATTTGTTGTGCTGATTAGTATTAATATGTGTTCTAAATGATGGGGATAATTTTGTTCGTCAGGGGACATCTGACAATATTGAAGACATTTTTGATTGTCCTAACTGGGTTGGGGATGGGGTGGTGCTACTGGCATCTAGTGAAGAGAGACCAGGGATGCTGCCTGACATTCCACAATACACAAGACAGCCTCGAATTATCCAGCCCAATATGTCCATAGTGCTTAGTTAGAGAAACCTGGCCAAAAATACCATACACAAAGTAGAAAGAGTGAAATCTTTTTGATGATGATATGTTGAAAACATTTTATAGGCAATTGAAAATGCATCCTTTCTACCATGAGTTCCCAGGTCTTTTGTGTCATTGTTAGTTATGGCTACATCAATAAGCTTGAGTAAAACAGATTCTGATTTTGGAATCCTATTTTTATTTTTACTTAAGAAAGAGAAATGGGTTTGGATGGACAGCCTCCCCTCTATTGGCTATCCTAGGATGGAGTAATGCAGTTGCTGTTTTACAGTAATCAGTCAGTTGGTATGAAATCTGCCAGAGCTTAGGGCATGTGAAAGTATCTGTAATTTTTATAACTTTTGTAAATAGGCTAGACATCATGGTGTCCCCTGCATTTGTTGTTATGCAAAAGTCTTATTTACTCTCACTTAGGAAACATTTGTTGTTTCAATTTGTTATATAACCTTATAGATTAAATTCTAAATATAGAAGTCACAGATGATATTATTTAATAATTTCTTGAGAGTCTGGATGACTAAAAGCAACTTCATGGGCTTGCTAGGAATGCATCTGGAATATATAACCACTTGTAATAGAAGGATTTTGATGAAATTAACCTAATTGTTTTTTTTAAGTTAAAGATCCAATATCCACTTGTAATAGAAGGATTTTGATGAAATTAACCTAATTTTTTTTTAAGTTAAAGATCCAATATTAATCTTAAATCATACAACACATCCACCTCATTCAATATGTATCTTAGTCTCTCTGTTATACTCATGTCTTGAAAAAAATCAGTTAATTCAAATCTTGGGACCATTCCTCAGTTTCACAACTACATTGGGATATTAGAGGAATACTAGAAACATGATTATAATGCCAGAAATTAGTCTTGTAAAATGAAGGGGCATAATTCAGCCTATGGAATGTAACAGTGATACGAAATCACTTAGAATATGGAGACATATTGGAAAGGGCAAAAACAAAGCTAATATCTACTTCTGAAGAAGGCAGGCAAAAGGACATGGATGACGTACTAATTACAAAGAATATTTTTCGAGAGTGAGGTGGTCAAATGTAGTATGTGATGGTTAATACTGAGTGTCAACCTGATTGGATTGAAGGATGCAAAATATTGTTCCTGGGTGTGTCTGTGAAGGTGTTACCAAAGGAGATTAACATTCGAGTCAGTGGTCTGGGGAAGGCAGACCCTTAATTGTGTGGACACAATCTAATCAGCTGCCAGCAAATATAAAGCAGGCAGAAAAACCTGAAGAGGTGAGACTGGCCTAGCCTCCCAGCCTACATCTTTCTCCTGTGCTGGATGCTTCCTGCCCTCGAACATCGGACTCCAAGTTCTTCAATTTTGAGACTCAGACTGGCTCTCCTTGTTCCTCAAGCTTGCAGACAACCTATTGTAGGACCTTGTGATCATGTAAGATAATAACTAATAAACCTCCCCTTATATACACCCCATTAGTTCTGTCCCTCTGGGGAACCCTGACTAATACAGATTTTGGTATCAGGAGTGATTCTAGAGGAACAGAATATTAAAGATGAAGTTCTTTTGTTGGTTTTGGGATTTCTAGAGTTGGCTGCTTAATATGATTAGAACCAAAAATGCTAAGGACTCTACTTCTCGTAGTATGGAGAACACTGATAGTCCTTGACATTAACTGTTTAGAGAGTTATGCAAAATTAATGCATTTGCCACTCCTGATTCACAGCTCATGAGAGGCAAGGAGTTTAGTGACTCTGTACATCATACCTTTGACCATATGTGGAGAGTCAAGGAACATAATGAAGCTGATTGGTTCCTCCTAAGTTCAGTGGGCAAAGTGATGAAAGAAAATGATGAATTCAGGGATTCTGTCTCCTGGCCTTAGAAGCAGATACTGAGCCTCAAATCTGCTAAGATTTCCCTGAGTGAGAGCCTTATCTCCTATAGAGAAAGAGCTGAAATTGTGGAAAAACAGACACAAGCTCTTATTATACGAGCTGCTGACCTGCAATGAAACGTGCATGCACAGCCTCACCAGGTGTCTACTGTTAAAGTGAGGGCATTGACTGGAAAAGAATGGGACCCTGCAACTTGGAATGGGGATGTGTGGGAGGACCCTGATGAAGCTGGGGACACTGAGTTCGTAAACTCTGATGAAACTTCTTTGCCAGAAGGAACAGCTTCCCCATCCCCAGAAGTGGCAACATCCCCTCCTTGACCCATGCTGCCATTAGTCTTTCCACCTTTGTCTGAGGACATAAACCCTGTGCTTCCTGAGGCAACAGTGAAGGCATCCCCTGAGGCAATTGCCAGAAAAAATAATGTTGATTCTCCTCAGGAGCCACCTGCAGCACCCCTTTGCTTCTAGACCTATAACTAAAGTCCTGGCGGACCCCTAGAGGTGAGATTGGGAGTGTGACCCCTGAGGAGGTGTGCTACATTCAAAAAGAACTGTTTGAGTTTTCTAATTTATATAAACAGCAATCTGGAGAACAGGCATGGTAATGGCTATTAATGGTATGAGATAATGGTGGAAGGAACATAGAGTTGGACCAGGCTGAATTTATTGATTTGGGCCCACTAAGTAGGAACTCTGCATTTAGTGTTGCAGCTCAGGGAGTTAAAAAAAAAATTTCTGATAGTTTATTTGCTTGGTTAGCTGAAATACAGATTAAAAGATGTCCTACTGTGAGCAAGCTGGAAATGCCTGATCTTCCTTGGTTTAATGTAGAGGAAGGGATCCAAAGGCTTAGGGAGATGGGATGGTGGAATGGATTAGTTACTTCAGACCTACTACTAATCCCAGCTGGGAAGGTCCAGAAGATATACCCTTGACCAATGCCTTACAAAATAGATGTGTGAGGGCAGCACCTGCATCTTTGAAGAGCCCTATAATTGCTCTTCTTTTATGTCAGATCTAACAGTGAGAACCACAGTCACTTAACTACAAAATTTAAGTACAATGGGAATAATTGGATCCCAAGGTGGCAGGGGCCAAGTGGCAGCACTCAACCTCAAAGGCAAGGTGGATGTAGCTATTATCATGGACAGCAGAGACAAAGCAGCAATCAGGATAGTCTGACTTGTGTAGAGCTCTGGCATTGGCTAATTAATCATGGTGTTCCTATAAGTGAAGTTGGTAGGAAGCCTACTGCATTCCTACTTAATTTATACAAGCAGAAAACTTCTAGGTCAAATGGACAAAAGACTAATTTGAATTATAAAAACAGAGAATCATGGCCCCTCAATCAATTTCCAGACTTGAGTCAGTTTACAGACCCTGTACCCCTTGAATGAAGGGGAGGCTGTATCCCCACTACGTTATGGACAGTTTATGCAGTGAATCTTTCTCCCATCCTTCCCCAAGGAGACCTCCAGCCTTTTACCAGGGTAGCTGTACAGTGGGGAAAGGGAAATAATCAGACATTTTGGGGACTACTGGACACTGGCTCTGAGCTGATGTTGATTCCAGGGGACCCAAAATGTCATTATGGTCCTTCAGTTAAAGTAGGGGCTTATCAAGGTCAGGTAATTAATCGAGTTTTATCTCAGGTCCAACTTATAGTGCATCCAGTGGGTCCCCAGACTCATCTTGTGGTCATTTCCCCAGTACCAGAATGCATAATTAGTATAGACATACTTAGCATCTGGCAGAACCCCCACATTGGCTCCATGCCTGGTAGGGTGAGGGCTATTATGGTGGGAAAAGCCAAATGGAATCCATTAGAGCTGCCTCTACCTAGAAAAATGTAAATCAAAAACAATATCACATCCCTGGAGGGACTGCAGAGATTAGTGCCACCATCAAGGACTTGAAAGACGCAGGGGTGGTGATTCCCAACACATCCCTGTTCAACTCTTCCATTTGGTCTGTGTAGAAGACAGATGGATCTTGAAGAATGACAGTGGATTATTATAAGCTTAACCAAGTGGTGACTCCAAATGCAGCTACGGTACCAGATGTGGTTGCATTGCTTGAGCAAATTAACACATCTCCTGGTACCTGGTATGCAGCCACTGACTTGGCAAATGCCTTTTTCTCCATTCCTATCCATAAGGCCCACCAGAAGCAATTCGCTTTCAGCTGGCAAGACCAGCAATATACCTTTACTGTCATACCTCAGGGGTATCTCAACTCTCTGGCTTTGTGTCATAATCTTATTTGGAGCAAACTTGATTGCTTTTTGCTTCTGCAAGATATCACACTGGTCCATTACATTGATGACATTATGCTGATTGGATCCAGTGAGCAAGAAGTAGCAAACACACTGGACTTATTGGTGAGACATTTGTGTGTCAGAGGATGGGAAATAAGTCCGACTAAAATTTAGGGACCTTCTACCTTAGTAAAATTTCTAGGATTCCAGTGGTGTGGGGCCTGTAGAGATATTCCTTCTAAGGTGAAGGATAAGTTGCTGCATTTGGCCCCTCCTACAACCAAGAAAGAGGCACAATGCCTACTGGGTCTATTTGGATTTTGGAGGCAACACATTCCTCATTTGGGTGTGCTACTCCAGCCCATTTATCTAGTGACTTGAAAGGTTGCCATTTTGGAGTAGAATCCAGAACAGGAGAAGGCTCTGCAACAGCTCCAGGCTGCTGTGCAAGCTGTTCTGCCACTTGGGCCAGATAACCCAACAGATCCAATGGTGCTTGAAGGGTCAGTGGCAGATAGAGATGCTGTTTGGAGACTTCAGCAGGCCCCCACAGGTGAATCACAGTGGAGACCTCTAGGATTTTGGAGCATGGCCCTGCCATCTTCTGCAGATAACTACTCTCCTTTTGAGAGACAGCTCTTGGCCTATTACTGGGCTTTGTGGAAACTGAACGTCTGACTATGGGTCATCAGGTCACCATGTGACCTGAATTGCCTGTCATGAACTGGATGTTTTCTGACCCATCTAGCCATAAAGTGGGTCATGCACAGCAGCATTCCTTCATCAAATGGAAGTGGTATATGCATGATTGGGCTTGAGCAGGTCCTGAAGGCATAAGTAAGTTACATGAGAAAGTGGCTTAAATGCCCATGGTCTCCACTCCTGCCACCCTGCCTTCTCTCCCCCAGCCTACACTGGTGGCATCATGGGGAATTCCCTATGATCAGTTAACAGAGGAAGAGAAGACTAGGGCCTGGTTCACAGATGATTGTGCACAATATGCAGGCACCACCTGAGAGTGGGCAGCTATAGCACTGCAGCCCCTTTCTAGGACATCGCCAAAGAACAACAGTGAAAGGAAATATTCCCAGTAGCTAGAACTTTGAGCAGTGCACCTGGTTGTGCACTTTTCATGGAAGGAGAAATGACCAGATGTGTGACTATATACTGATTCATGGGCTGTAGTCAATCATTTGGCTGGATGGTCAGGGACTTGGAAGAAGCATGATTGGAAAATTGGTGACAAAGAAATTTGGGGAAGAGGTATGTGGATGGACCTCTCTGAGTGGGTAAAAACTGTAAAGATATTTGCATCCCATGTGAGTGCTCACCAATGGGTGATCTCAGCAGAGGAGGATTTTAATAATCAAGTGGATAGGATGACCTGTTCTGTGGACACCACACAGCCTATATCCCCAGCCACCCCTGTCATCGCCCAGTGGGCCCATGAACAAAGTGGCCATGGTGACAGGGATGGAGGTTATGCATAAATTCAGCAACATGGACTTCCATTCACCAAGGCTGACCTGGCTATAGCCATTGCTGAGTGCCCAATTTACCAGCAGCAGAGACCAACACTGAGTTCTTGATATGGCATCATTCCTTGGGGTGATCAGCCAGGTACCTGGTGGCAGGTATTATATTAGACCTGTTCCATCATGGGAAGGGCAGAGGTTTGTCCCCACTGAAATAGACACTTAGTCCAGATACAAGTTTGCCTATCCTGCATGCAATGCTTCTGCCAAGACTACCATCACAGAATGCCTTATCCACCATCATGATATTCCGCACAGCATTGCCCCTGACCAGCACTCACTTTACAGCTAAATAAGTGTGGCAGTGGGCTCACACTCAAGGAAATCACTGGTCTTACCATGTTTCTCTGTCATCCTGAAGCAGCTGGATTGATAGAATGGTGGGATGGCCTTTTGAAATCACAATTACAACACCAACTAGGTGACAACACTTTGCAGGGCTGGGGCAAAGTTCTCCAGAAGGCTGTGTATGCTCTGAATCAGCATCCAATATATAGTACTGTTTCTCTCATAGCCAAGATTCGTGGGTCTAGGAATCAAGGGATGGAAGTGGAAGTGGCACCACTCACCATCACCCCTAGCGATCCACTAGCAAAATTTTTGCTTCCTGTTCCTGTGACATTACATTGTGCTGATTTAGAGTCTTAGTTCCAGTGGGAGGAATGCTACCATCAGGAAATACAACAATGATTCCATTAAACTGGAAGTTAAGATTGCCACCTGGACACTTTGGGCTCCTCCTACCTTTAAGTCAACAGGCTAAGAACGGAGTTACAGTGTTGGCTGTGGTGATTGACCCCGACTATCAAGACGAAATCAGTTTACTTCTCCATTAAGGTGTCTCTTAGTATTACCATGCCCTGTGATTAAGGTCAATGGGAAACTATAACAGCCCAATCCAGGCAGGACTACCTCAGGAATGAAGGTTTGAGTCATTCCACCAGGAAAAAAAAAAAACAAAAAAACCAAAAAAAAAACCCACGACCTGCTGAGATGTTTGCTGAAGGCAAAAGAAATACAGAATGGGCAGTAGAAGAAGGTAATCATCAATACCAGCTATGACCACGTGACCAGCTGCAGAAACGAGGACTGTAAATGTCATGAGTGTTTCCTCCTTTTGTTAAAAACATTTGTGAATGTATATACTTGTACTAAGATAATATCTTCATTTTATTTCCTTTTCCTTTATCATGTAGCATAAGATTTATTGATCTCATATCAGCATTTAAGTATTGTTAACTTCATGTAATAGTATTTGGTTTGGGATTGGTGCGTGTCTGGTTGTATGAAGGAGAGTTACATTAAGTTAGGCGTAATTATGACCTTATTATTGTCTTTATTTGAAGACTATGTATGATCTCAGGTGATGTGTATGGGTACAAGTTGGGAAGGGGTGGATTTGTGATGGTTAATACTGAGTGTCAACCTGATTGGACTGAAGGATGCAAAGTATTGTTCCTGGGTGTATCTGTGAGGGTGTTGCCAACAGAGATTAACATTTGAGTCAGTGGGCTGGGGAAGGCACCCTTAATCTGGTGGACACAGTCTAATCAGCTGCCAGCAAATATAAAGCAGGCAGAAAAACGTGAAAAGGTGAGACTGGCCTAGCCTCCCAGACTACATCTTTCTCCCATGCTGCGTGCTTCCTGCCCTCAAATATCGGACTCCAAGTTCAGTTTTGAGACTCAGACTGGCTCTCCTTGCTCCTCAAGCTTCAGACAGCCTATTGTGGGATCTTGTGACCATGTAAGTTAATACTTAATAAACTCCCCGTTATATATATCTATCCTATTAGTTCTGTCACTCTAGGGAACCCTGAGTAATACATAGTACATTGCTGAAGGAAGAAATCTAAACTCTCCTCTTTAGTTTTACAAAACAGGAACATTTAGCTTGTGTTCAACAGTTTAAATATTCTTCAAATTGCAGCCCATATTAGTTTCCTGTGGCTGCTATAACAGATTATCAAAAATTGGTTGGCTTAAAAAAATCATTGAAAATGTATTCAATCACAGTTCTGGAGGCCAGAAGTCTGAAATCAGTGTCACTGGGCCAAAATTGCTTTTCAAGTCTCATTGTGTTCCATCTTCTCATTGTTGTCTTGTGTGTGTGTGCGTGCGCACGCGTGCACGTGTGTGTGTGTGTAATATCTCTCTACCTCCATTTTATAAAGACACATGAGATGGCATTTAAGGACCTTCAGATAATCTAGGATAACTTTCCTATCTCAAGATCCTTAACATAATCACATCTGCAAAGAGTCTTTTTCCAAATAATACCACATTTACAGGTACCTGAGATTAGGATTTAGTGTTGGTTATAGGCGATGGAATTTTTAGGTTATCATACAAATTGAGAAACAAACTAGTTGATTGCTTCATGGTACTTCCAGCATAAGAATTCTGTGATTCAAAGATTGTGACCTTTGGCAATTTACTTCACCCTTCCCTGAGTATTGGTTTTCTCATTTACAAAATGAGTCTAATAGTAGCAGTTAGGCCATAAGATTGTTATGAAGATTACATGACTTAATGCTACTAAAATATTTAGAAGAGGGGCAGGTATATAATAAGTTCTCACTGAGAGTCAGCAATCCTTACTTGTTGGTGCAGTTTGTGTTGATCATTATCATTATAAAAGGAGGATTATGTCAGAAGATAATTGAGTACTTGCTTGGTGGCCTGTGATATAATCCATATTTCTTTACTGTTACTTTGTTTTGATATATTTAATCAAGGTGGATCACAAAAGTGATTACAGTACTGACTTGGCGTCTAAAGAATATGTTTAACCTGCTTTGTGGATTTTGTTTAACTTTGTCTACGACATGGGCAGACTAAGCCAACTCCCAAATTGAGTAGGCAACTTAGAAACCAAGTCTTACGAAAGATTCCCTTAAGACTAATAGCCTTAGGAGTAGCAGAGATATGCTGTTCCCTCAGAGAAGAAATTACATTCTACTCTAAAAATATATAATTCACTTTTTCAACTTTTTATGAATATAAATAAAAGCTCAAACTTTTAGATTGTAACAGAAGTCCTTTCCTGCTGACTTGAATGCCATACCTAACATAACTTCAGTTGAGTCCATCCCTGGTTAAGATTGCCTTTCTACCTCTAAAACTTTAAATTGTCCCTTTCCTCCCATTACTATTGCAGTATAATTCCTTCACATTTGTTAATAGCAACACAACATATTGCCTACAAAACATTTTCTAGGCCAAAATTTTACTGAGTTTTAACATGCTATGTTGTAACATATATTTTAAGTGTACTCATTTTAAAGAAGGCACTATTGTGCTTGACATACTAATTGGCAAGGTATGTAACTTCATCCAGGGGCTATATGTTAAGCTGATAACACAGTCATTGATGGGTGAGACTGAAAATATTATTAATGGGTTTTTCACCATTAGTATGATACAATTAAATAAAATTTCAAATAACAATGTCAAGCATGTACCAATAGAAACAATATTTCCAGGCTGGGCATGAAGGATTATGCCTATAATCCCACCACTTTGGGAGGCTGAAGTGGGAGGATCTCGTGAGCCCAGGAGTTTGAGACCAGCAAGACCCCATCTCTACAAAAAATAAAATAATTAGCTAGGCATGGTGGTGTACTTCAGTAATCCCAGCTACTCAGGAGGCTGAGGCAGGAGGATTACTTGAGTCCAGGAGCTTGAGGCTGCAATGAGCTATGATTGTGCCACCGCACTGCACTGAAGCCTGGGCAATGAAGCAAGACCCTGTCTCAAAACAAAAAAAAAAAAAAAAAAAGAAAGAAAGAAAAAATACTTCCATTTTTCCTCTGTGCATTTCACCAATAAATAACCATATATAGTTCAAGTAGAAAGGCGATCTATAAACCTTTTGCTATTTAAAATTAGCAAATAGTTAAACCATATGAAATTGCTGTTTTTGTAGGTTAAGAAAAGGTTGAATGTGATAGTTTCATATGGCACAAGGTAAACAAACAGTATCCCTGTGAAGAGGTTCAGTTTTTCAGAGCTATTAAATGAAAGTTGCTAAATAAAACATTCAAGAATATAGGAAATTTTTGCATTTTCCAGTTACTTATATTTCTCCCAATAAATATAAACTGAGTCTTGCTTCCTGTCCTCTACTTTAATGTCAATGATTATGGGAGCAAACATTATTAAAAGAAGAAAAATAAGCAAAAGAAATTCATAGAGGGGAAGGCTAGGTAGATTAAAAAAACAATGAAAAATGCAGATTGTTACAAACTTTGTAATCATTTCTGTTTGACAGTGTTTATCTCTTTATTTTCTTACTCATTTTTATTTCATTTTTATGTGTCTCATCAAGTTGGATATCACTCAATGTTTAGTTCTTTGGTGTCTGATCATAGAAAGCAGATTGCCCTGGCATTTTTAAGTACTGTAGGAAAAGAAAGTCATTTTCATGTATTGAGATTTATTATTTGAATACATTTTTCAATATAGCAAAGCACACCTACAAAATTTAATGTACCTGCATATGCAAGTGTGCTATACTTGTAGAGCATCCGGTAAAATTTTATAACTCTGTTAGAGAGAATGCAGAGAATCAAATAGTTGCCCACACTTCTCCCCTCCCACTTTCCACCTCTCTCTTAGTAATCGGTGATATGGGGAAGGGTATTACATTTTCCATAAAAACCTCCCAAACATCCATTCATCACTTTCTGGGCTTGGGGTTGTTCTAGAATGGTAAGTAGTTGAGAAGATGACAGATCACTGATGAAAGAGATTATTACTTGTAGGACAAGGTCAATGACTCAGGAAGGGGAATGGCTTTAGAGAGTAAGGTGCACAGACCTATTATGAGCTGCACTAAGAAGTTTGTAGTCATACAGTATTTGTTTTATGGTAAATTGCTTGTTTTTTGTATCAACGAAGTTTCATTATGAGAAGCTTCTCATTAGGAAACACATTAGTTTGGTATTGATTACTTCCATGAATTCTTATCATCTGCTGCTGTTTTATCACAGTTGTCAGATTCTTATGACCTGGATGACAATTTCTTGTCATACCTTGTAGGACATTGCATTTTGGGATAGGTGTAAATGAATAAACTGAGACCACCTCGTAATTTTAAAAGCAATCTTACTCTGAGTCAGCATGTGTACTGCATACCATTAAAAATGAATGGGAAAAAAAAGGAAATGACTGTGGTTCAATAATTTATGAAAATGTTACGGTTTTATTATTATCTGTCTCTGCCTTTTTAAAAACACCTATCACTGTAGCATATAGGTACTCAGACAAAACATTGGTTTCTAGCTCAGAAATGATGGAGAAAAATTTCTATTTCCCATATATTTCTTAGTAGCTTGACAGATGATTGTCAAAGAGTGAGCAAAAAGGTAGATATAAAAGAAAAAAAATCAAGTAGCTAGCTAATTTATATAATGCTTTCTGTAGACAATAATACTGTTGTAGATATTCTGGGAAAACCAAAAACTTCACTGGAACTTCCTTCAAATTACATAGGAAGCAAGAAGTCACTAGTGATTATAAAGATGGACACAAGATTGGTTAGGAACTTATGCTGAGTAGTTCCTTATACACATCATTCTACTTTTGCATGTTTGAAATTTTTCCATGATGAAAAGTTTTTAAAAAAATCTCAGGATTTAACTGTTTCCCAGTAGCAATTTATACTCTGAATATGGAAATAAGAATGTTCATTGTACACATATACAAGAGACTCTGTATTTCATAAATACTTCCTATTTTCATGAAATCTTGATCTCTACCTCTTTCTTGAGATGGCCTATACAATTCTACTACCAGTAAACATCCTCAAAGTCTCTAGCCGTGCCTCCTGTGCACTGTTCAGGTAACTTGCCATGAGAGGACAGAGGTAAGAAGCACCACAAATAAAGAAGCAAGAGAAATTTCCTAAAGTTTAGACTGAGGAGAATTGGAAGAATGGAAATGTAGATTAAAATCATTTTTAGTTATAAGCCCATTCCCCCCACAAGCAGCATTAATATTAGTTATTATATTAGCACTAATATTCATACTAAGATTAATTCCAAAGGCTCTAATATTATCTAGTCACTAATTTGGAATGTCAACATGTTTTATAAAAATGTCTTGGTGAGGTACCTGGCCAACCCCAAAATGAAAGGAATGGCTCCAAATTATACAAGTGTGGCTATGGAGAACTAAAACTTAATTGGTTGCTGCTTTCTTCACCACTAATGTATTCTTTAACTATAAATGAACAGCATTGCCAAGAACTGCTTCCTAGTTTCCATGCTCTGTAACACTAGATGCTAAGACTCATTAAGCTTGTATGTACTAACTTTCTGTTAATTGAAAAGGAGACAAAGGATGTACCCAGGACCCTGTTCCTTGCTGATACTGATAGGGTCTGTCAAAAACAAAGATTGCGTGGTGGTGGGCACCTGTAGTCCCAGCTACTCGGGAGGCTGAGGCAGGTGAATGGCGTGAAAACGGAAGGCTGAGCTTGTAGTGAGCCAAGATCATGCCACTGCACTCCAGCCTGGGCAACAGAGCGAGACTCTGTCTCATAAAACAAAAACAAAAACAAAAACGAAACAACAACAATAAACACACACACACACACACACACAAAGATTGTAACAAACTTCTTTCCTTTTGTTGATCTCTATCAACTTTATGCTTATTGAGAGAAGGTCATCCATTCCTAATTATGTTCTAAGGTCAAATGCCACATAAATTCCTCTCATAGTGATTTATAATAAAATGTTACAAACACGATGTATACAAAACAATCATTTTAAACTTGTTCCATGGTCAGATACCACAGGAATGAATTTCATTTTGCAATATTCCATTTAGCTGGGCCTGTGCATTTTCTTCATTAGCCCTTTCTTGACTCTGGCTTCACACAGATTTGGGTAATTCTTTCTGTATACTCTACGGTCCGATTCAGTTCTATTATAGCACATATTATAGCACGTAAAGAAGCATCATGTTGCCTTCTTTAGTTTGTATGTCTGTCTCCTCCTACTGGTCTCTCAATTTTTTTGAGACCCAGGATTATTTTCAATGCCCAGCACAATGACTAACTTTGTAGCTTTCGACAAATGTTTGTTGTAAGTAAATGGCTAACTCAACCAAAAAAATAATAATAATAAAAATGACTTATAGTTGTCAATCCTTTGAGTGATTTTGAGTAGATTTTCTAATGTAAGTTGATGTCTCTTTGCTTTTTCCTTTTCCTTTTCTCACATATCCCATGTCTTTACACTGGGGCTACAGATAGAAAGGGAAATATTTTGCCTATTGACTTTCAATTTCATATCCTGCCATTGAACTAACCTCTCCATTCTTTATATTTCTCTACTTTTCTAATATTTAGCATCTATTGTGATCAAGGTGATCAAATACTATTTATTATTACACTGCCCTCAAATTCCTTGTGACATCCATTCATCTAAATCCAGCCCTACCTTCCGTCTTTCTGCTTTGCCATTTGCCTTTTCCAACCACTGGTACCCTCTAAGTCCTTCTAGAAGAGTGAGTCTGTTGTATAAAAAGACAATCTTTTGCGATCCATAGTTTTCAGGTCCCAGGACAGTAGGGAAACATTTCTGTGTAGGATGATTTAAGTGATCTCTTAAAGAGCATGCAAAGTAGTACCCAAAGTATTGGCAGACATTGCATTTTTTTCTTTTTTCTTTCTGAGACAGAGTCTCCCTCTGTGGCCCAGGTTGGAGTGCAGTGGCCCAATCTCGGCTCACTGCAACCTCTGCCTCCTGAATTCAAGCGATTCTCGTGCCTCAGCCTCCCGAGTAGCTGAGGTTACAGGCATGCACCACCACACCATGCTAATTTTTGTATATTAAGTACAGATGGGGTTTTATCATGTTGGCCAGTCTGGGCTCGAACTCCTGGCCTCAAGCGATCCACCCATCTTGGCCTCCCAAAGTGCTGGGATTAGAGGCATGAGCCACTGCGCCGGGCCCAAAAGTTGCATTTTCTTGAGGCTTTACTTTGATAAGCACATTGTCCATTAAAATGTCAGTGATTTTTTTCCTATGTTTTTAAAAGTTTTTCTACTCCTTTCTGGTCCAGGAAACTTAGAGAGCATTTGTTTTCCAGGGTCAGGAATATTTGGCCAGATTTTATTTATACTTTCCCTTGAATCTTGGAAAATAAAGGGAATGTTATGTGGTAATTTAGAGGTAAGGAACATACCTCTCCCGACAGCTCTGCATCAGGTTCAGTTTAGGGTTGAGTTTAAGATTCAGGTTGATTATTATTATTCTTTAGGCAAAGAACCCACCCACAGAGTTCCTAGTTACAGATAATTTTTTCTATTTTCTACCACATCCAAAATCTCCATCAAGTTAGGTAGAACAGGTTGGTAATTCAAACTAAAAATAATATGTGGCCTGCCTGCCAGGATCTGTTTTTTTGTTGTTTGTGTGCTTGTGTGTGTGTGTGTGTGTGTGTGTTTCTTTTTCTTTGTTTCGTTCTTTCTTTTTTTGTTGTTGTTATTTGTTTGTTTTTACAAAGAAGGTTTTATTAGAAGGAATCTATTGACTTAGGCAATTCCAAAAAAACTTGTCAAGATTTTTTTTTATATTACATATTTTTAGAATAAAGCTAAGTTTCTTATAAACTTGAATATATTACCCATGAACATGGTATAAATATGAGAAAACATTTTAACCTCCATTTTGCTGGTAGAAAAATAAAATCAGAGATTTGTTTCTGGTCATATGGGCCTCTATGGCCCCAGAAATAGATTCTGTGACTTATGAAGTTCACCAGAATGCGACATCTCTTGATAAAAGGTAAATGCCAAATTGGTGAGTGAGTTGGTATTATTTAACATTTATCAGAAAGCAATAGAGATATTTGCTTTGAGGAGTTCGAGGTCTTAGATTGGTGTATCATTTAGCTCATTACTGACATAAAAATCATAAAATGTCTTGGTTTTATTTTGGGAAGGTAGCTATAGAATCTTTAAAACATAACAGAAAATTTCCCTGACATAGTAAAGCATGACTATTTGGAAATGTGTTTTTACATCTGTTTTGAAAATAATCATTTAGCTAAGTGGTCACATCTTGATAAAAGACTCCCAGTGTCCATCTAATAAATGAGACTGGATGAAAAAATAGATTCGAATTTCATGCCTTATATTTTGTCCTTGGAAGACACACTAATGCTTTCCTGTCTACCACCTCTTAGAAAAGCATAAGGATTCACTTAATCTGACAAAAAAAAATAGTCTTTAAAATTGAAATGGAAACAGAACAATAATTTATAAATTATTGTGTTCCGCCAGTTGCTCAGTTGTGTTGTTTATGTAATGTTATGTAGTAACTTATTCTGAACCATTATTTTAAGAGTACCACAAGCTTAAAAAGGTTTTGAGAGAGAGTTTTATTAGCTTACCTTGAGAGTGAATCCACTGATAACATTTTCATAACCTCCCTTGGTAACACACTCATTATACAATCATCCTTATTGCAGGTATTTTATCCTCTTACCAAACAGGAATTTTTCATGCTACAGTTAATTCTATTAGCTTCCTCATTTCCACTAACGTTAGAATAGAATATCTAGTTTATTTCCTTTGAGCCTTACTTAGTGTACTGATTCTTGAGAGAGGAGGTGTGGCATCCTTTGCTCTCAGTGGGAACAAACTATACCATTACCTCTGAAATGGCATGAGCCAGCATGTTTCTTAATATATTTTGCCATGCTTGGTGTTCACATATTCAGCATATGAGGGAGGTGATGGATAAGTGACTTTTTAAAAAAGCTGCTGTAAAGCCTTTTATAAAGAATGACCTATTTTATTTTGAAAACTTAATATCATCTGGTGGTTTCCTATGGGCTGAGGAATGAAACAAAGTAAAGGAAATGTTGTTCCAGAGATGATGGCTATTTTTGACCATTTTCCTTTGTTTCTTTTGGTCTAGTGCATTGGGTCAAGGATTTAGGGAGAAAGAAGAGATTGAGTCATAGTTTCAGAAAAGAAAGGGTGAGTTCAATTTCCTCATTTTGAGTTTTTCTTTCCTTTTTTTTGGTCATGAATGAATTCACCATGTATAACTTTACAGAGCCTTCTTGATTCCCCTGCCACCCCTCTTCCCACACCATCCCCAACTCTGGGTGTCTCTAGAGGTTGATAAACTGTTCTCAAAACCAAGTAACAGTCAAGGCACCTGGAGAGGTTTGGGCAGCAAGGGGAGGGGATTGGCTATCGACATGGATCTAGACAGGCCAATCGCAAGTGAAGGCTACTGTTGTCTCCTAACAGCTGTTCTGTGGCCTCTGTGAAATGCATGGTGGCTTTCATCCAGATACTGGGCAGCTGTTGCCTCACAAAAAGCATTGCCACAATTGGCATTAATTGGCTCTCTGTTGGTGGCCTCCACTGGCAATTCATTGAACCTTTTCTTTCCCTGCCTTTCTCCTACTGTCTTTATCTGCCTTTTCCTCTTCATTTTTGCTTTCTCTCTCCTTTTTGTTTCCTTTGTCTTCTTTCCCCCCTCTGTCTTACCAGTAGGTAGCCTGGAAAATTAAAGAGAAGCCACAGTTCCTGAGGGAAGAATGCATTAACACCTCAGATGGGTGCTGTCTGCCAGCACTGGAGAGGAACCTACGGAGAGGGCTGCTGGGAGACAATGCTCAGACCTCCCAAGGCATCAGCCTGCCCTCCCGCCCCCAAGTTGCTTTGCTCAAGGTGTGTCAGAGTTTACTGTGGGACTGTGTATTTTATCCATTGAGCTTCTCCTTTCATCACAAGGCAGAGAACACGGCTGTGTTTATAGAATGGATGGGCCCACGGGGAATTTTGAGTGATTCAGTAGTTGTGGTGTAAGCCCTTCATCATAACTCCCTGTCAGGCACAGTCACTAGAGGCAGAAGGTTCTACAGTTTGTGATTCCTTGCCCTGATAAGAGCAGCGCTGTTTTAGGGGTTGTGTATGGCAACCTTAATTTCAAATCCAAAATCAGCATAGCTGCTGTTTCCAGACATTTTTGGATTTATAATGTATTTATTTGACAAGTTTTTAATAAAGTAAAAATGAAATGCCATTTTTTTTATTATGCATTTGACAAATCACTTGATTTAGAAAGAATAAAATTCCACAAAACAAAGACAGCTTGAAAGTCCATGGTATGAACCGTTAAAATCACAGAACTGTCTGGATGCTCTTCTGCTCCTTCAAATATAAAAAGGAAATAGTAGTGGCAACTGTTGTGCTTAAAATTTCCAAGTCTGCTTTCAGATTATCCAACTTTATTTTCTCAATCTCAATTTTAGAGTCAAGAAGAGGACTAAAGAAAAGCTAGTGACTCGTATACTTGTTATTTTCCAACCAGAAAGAGGCAACAGTAGGACATGATGCTCTTTTACTGTGGGAATATAAAAAAGTTAAAACAATTTTGCAAAGGTTTTTTCATAAAAAGCCCAAAGCATTTTGCCCGAGGCTGCTTCTCTTTGGAATTTAAACCCCATGTACAACATCATATGGGGGAAATGCAACCAACATGCCACTCATTTGTTTGCATTTAACTCATTGCATGTTGATTGCTAAGAACACATACATGACCAAGAAGATATCCAAGCTGCTAAGAACACATATATGACCAAGAAGCTATCCAAGCCCTTTGAAAGGACACATGAAATCTAAACAAGGAGCCTCAGTCTGGACAGTCTTAGATGTGAAGTCCTCACAGCCTTTGCCATTTTGAAGATTAAATTACTAGCAAACCACTTTCGACAAGGGTTTTAGTTCTCAGAGTAATGACCAGGACCCATAACAGACATTAAAGAAAAAAAGTGAAGCTTATTTAGAGTTAGGGAAAATATCCCAACACCAGCTGGGACTCCCTAATTTTGGTAATCTGCTTTCTCTCATCTATATGATGGGAAAAATCATACTCTGTCACCTTAGGATTATTTTGTTACTTAATGAGTATAAAATTACTTGAAAATCAATATGATAAATACTCTTTATAACTGGAACAAGCAATTGTGGACCATGCATAAAAAAAGAAATAGCTTTGGAGAAATGTAATTTCTTGGATGGACAGATTGTCTATCTGCTAGAGGAATGGCCCACAGTTTTGTGATTTGTTTATTCAGTCATTTAGAAAAATGACAGAAGAAATCTGAGAAATGACATAATCAGATTGGCTGTGTATCTTTTTGTTCTCGTATTTTTAAAAAAATTCCCTTCAAACACATCTAACCTCAATAAATAAATAAATAAAAAGATACAAAAGCCCCCAACAGAGTCCTAATTCTAATTTATAACCATTTAAAATCTGGATATGCTTTGAACTTTGCATTTAAAAGAAAGGTTTTTCTGATTTTCTATCAATCCCTCTCCTTAGCTTGCAATTCACAAACGTACCTTTCTCCTTCAGAGGTAAAGCGAGTGAGAGACAATTGGTTTAAAGCTGCTGAAGTCTCCACTGCAGGGGAGCACTGGTTTAATTCAATCAAGGTAGAATGAAGGTCTGAGAAGGGGATAGATTTTAAGGCTTGGGCAGTGAGTGGAAGCAGCATTTCCTGAGTCTACAACGCATTCTGCCATTGTTGGTGGGAACTATGGCAATATAGCTTTTGTATCTCCACCAGTTAAAATACCGTGTTGTCAACTCCCTGCCTTTGTTCTTTCTTTTTTCCCATAAGGACATTGAGTAGTTTGAGAAGATACATGCAGTAAATGTACGTTGTATATATTAGTAATATTCTTTTGCTAACATTGTACGCTAGTCATAGGGAAAATATAATTTTTCTATATGGTTTATATTATTTTTCTAAGCTTTGAAGTATTTAACAATTTTGTCCATGAGATACAAATTCAAAACTCATCGGGAGCCAAACTAAGGAAAAAAAATGAAATAATTTGTAGGGAATGCTGAGAATTGTGTCACAAGAGAGGGCATTGCACAAGGCCACCACGTTTTACAATTCCAGGGCACCCCCCATTCACATCCTATTGTATGTGAATGGTGCCCCCTAGTGTAGAACAATGCAGAGGCTCTCTACGTGCCCTGTTCATTCATTCATTCAGAACATCCACATTGAGCTGTGCGCCAAGCATGGTTCTAGGTGTTGGGGAGGTAGCAGTGAACAAAGTGGGCAAGAATCCCTGATCTCACAGAACCTAAAGGCATTCTCTTTTGATTATTATTTTTTAAAGGCAAAAAGCAACCTGCCAACCAAACAAAATGCATCAATATGCAGAATTCAGCTCACAGGACCACAAATTCATGACTCTTGTCTAGACTTCTGAATTATTTCTGTGATCATGAAGGTGTTAGCCACATGGAAAAAATACACAATACACTAACCACAAGCTTGCACCTACTGCTTAGCTTATGCCTAATGAGAGCTCTGGCTACATAGAAAACTCAGCTAATTAATTTTCAATTACAATTTTACACCCCATCCCGAAGTCTGTACTTGCCTTACCTTCTTCCAAGAAAACATAATTCCTAGAGGTGATCTGTTAGGTAACACAGGATGAAAATGGGGGTCATGCCATTCTGCCAAAGCATTGTCTGCCTAAATATCTATCCTAAAGACTCATGGGAGAGGCAAGCCATTGAAAAATGGTCAGGGTGGCACCTTGAGCCAATTCAGTCTGCTCTTAACCTCCTATACATTTAATTAAATTTTTTTTCAAACAAAAAGGAAGATTCTTTAAAGTATCAGGTCTCTTGGGGTTATGCTAACAGAAGCAGGTGAAACACCAAATTTAAAGAGCTTTCATAAATAATTAATTTCTCAGCCTTTTGGCTTCTTAATGCTAGTCAATGGAAAGTTTTAATTTTATCTGCAAAATGAAGCTAAAAGAATGTCACCTAGTCCCTTCCCTGTCTGGAGGAATTTGGATTTTTTTTTTTTTTCATTAGAAGCTTGGGTAAAACTAAAAAGAAACCTGTATTCAAGTTTCTGCAAGAAGCTTTAAAGAAATGCTGTGATGGTACTGAAATAGTTTACAGGTTTTCCACCTACAACTCACTTTGCATTTTCTTAAATAAGATAATGACTCAAAAAAATTTAAAGGACCTAGGTCACAGATCTTACGAAGAATTGGAGTCATGGTATAAAGGTGTAAAGATTGTATATAAACATTCATATTTTCCAAGAAACAGAGCAAAGACCACTTGTGATAACTCTTCCTCTTTTCTACCTGCCTTCCAGGATCCTTTCTTTCCAAAATCCCTCATAAATTAATGATAATGATAATCGGAAGAGAGAGTGTCGGCCAAATCAATCTGCACATTATATTAAATTACTTTTCCCAAAGTTTGGAAGCATTTCCTGAAAGCTGTCAAGGGTATTAGTTTTCTTCTCTCTCTTTAAATCACAAAGCAAAATTCCACTGTCTCTCCCCCACCCCTTCTAAAAAAAAAAAAAAGTTGTCGAGTTTTGCTTTTCTATTCACTGCAGCCCTGGCCAAAGTAAAGCCCTCTTTCTCAATGACGTCAAGATCTTTACCAAGATTAGGCTTTCATTTCTCTATGCAGCAATTAGCCAGGGAATGTATAAAAGGCGTCAGGGAGACTCACTGGGCTGCAGAGAGAGGCACTTTGCACCACAGACAGCTAGCAGGAAGGGAAAGACAGAGAGTGAGAAAAAAGAGGAGTCAGTCGCTCCTGGGGAAGAAAGTGAGACTGGGAGAAAGAGAAGCACAGAAAGTGTGTGTAAAACGGAGTAAAGAAAGAAAGAAAGAAAAAAAAAAACTACCCTTAAAGCACATTAAAAAACAAAAACAAAAAACAAACAAACAAAAAAACTGGCAATTCAAGAAAGAAACAGGCTACGTTTAAAGATCATAGAGACAATGAAAGGCTAAAGAAAATTTTAAAATCTCTGCCACAGTCTCATAGGTGCTTGGAAATGAAAGTAGAACTGCCTGTCTTTAACGGACTCTGACAGGGGTAACTGGATTAGGGACGAGTACGCCAGTTTTTTTTTTTTTTTTTTTTTTTTTTTAAATTTTTAAATCCTGGAAAAAAAAAAAAAAAAAAGCAGCAGCTCCGAATTGAATGAATTGATGGGCACACTCCAACTGCCGGGCTGGAGAGACTGGACTTAGTCTTGCCATTTCTGCTTCTTTGAAAGAGGAGACAACTTGGGCTTCCTTTTAATTTAGTTTTTTTTCCCCCTTCTCCCCCAACCCCCAACCTTCCCCCTTACCTCCCCCACCCCCTTTATCACCACCCCCCTTTTAAATAAGAGGGTGAAGGGGAACCAGAGCGCACAAGGGAACTGACTCAGGAGGCAGAGAAGATGGGCATCCTCAGCGTAGACTTGCTGATCACACTGCAAATTCTGCCAGTTTTTTTCTCCAACTGCCTCTTCCTGGCGCTCTATGACTCGGTCATTCTGCTCAAGCACGTGGTGCTGCTGTTGAGCCGCTCCAAGTCCACTCGCGGAGAGTGGCGGCGCATGCTGACCTCAGAGGGACTGCGCTGCGTCTGGAAGAGCTTCCTCCTCGATGCCTACAAACAGGTGAGCTGAACCGAGAAGGGCTTCTCCTTAGGTCTACAGGGGCAGGGGCTCACATGCTGGGGACCAGAGGCCATTGGGAGCACGGAGGTGAGAGCTGTGAAGCCCTATTTGTGGGGCTGCCAAGTGAGCCTCTAAGTTTACTTTCTACACCTGTTGCACAGGTTAGTTTGGGAGGGTGACAGCTATTAAGCCATAATAACTCTGTGTGACCTAATAAGGAGTCTTTCTACTAAGGGTTATTCATATCTTGCTGTGATTTGGGAGTAGAAGGCATTTGTGCTGGTACAATAACTTGGGAAAAGTCAGAAAATGATTGGGAAGAGGAGACTGCTGCATTTATTCTGCTCTTGCCATAAACTGGAATTTTGATTTTTTGCTTGATGCGAGGCTATCAAGTGAGGTACGCTGAGGAAGTATGCTCGAGGGGTGGGTACTGAAAAGCAAGAAATGGGAAATGCTACTCAAAACTCTCAGACAGCTGACAAAATAAGAAAATGGTCATAGAAAGTGTGATTGGGCATCATAGCTGCTTGGTTTCTGGTCGAGGTAAGAGTTAATGAAAGCAAGCAGCGGTGTACCACCTCCTCTACATTGATTCAAACTTGAACCCTTTGGAAGCGATTTTCAGGCAGTGAGTCCTGAGTTACTAGATACCAACTTGCAAAAGAAAAATCTGAAAACTAGCTGTCAGAAATCCAGCATTTGCAAGGGGAGCCTCCTTTACTTTGTTTCTCAAAAATAAAATATGTTGCCCTAGAAAGAGATGATGGGTCTATGCTTCATTAAATCTCAGAGCTGTTATGAGCATTAGGGCAGTGGTCTCCCTTACCTGGTCAGGTAGTGTCCAGGGGCTGCTCTCTCAAAATCAGAGGTGGTGATCTTAGTTTCTAAATGCAAAATACTGTGTTCCAGGCTTTTTGCTGGTTAGAGATGTTGGTAGAGCATTTTCAACTAAGATCTTCAGGGGCATAGAGGAAGATTTTGGCCCTGGTCTTTTGTCAGTTTTCTGCTACCTGCTATGCCCATATGACTTCTAAAGTTCCCCTCCACCCCCTCAACCAGGCTTGAGAAGAATGAACTATTTTGGCAAAAGTAGTTATCAAAATAGACAATCTTGGTTTCCCTAAAAGTGTAGTGGGACCTTGCCCAAGATGCCAGAAAAAGAAACTGTACATCTGTATTTTAGAGGAATATAGAAGCCAGGTGTTCAGTGAAGTGGTGTGCTTTAGGCAGGCAGCACCTTAGAACCAGAGACGGGGAACTTGAAATAGTAGAGGCACAAGGGAATGCGTCCTCCATAAATAAACACTAGAAAAATAAAACCATGCACCAGGAAAAGAGAAGAAGTAACTTGTAAAATTACAAAGAATTCAGGACAGGATTGTTCTTCTGAAAATCAGATGTTCGAGAAGAAAATATCTGTTGTGAACTAGGAAAATTTTACCACAATACGTGTCTTTATTACTGATAGTAACCTAAAGAGAGTTTGTGTTTATTGTTGTTAAAAATGTGATAGCAAGAGCTCTTTTTAGGAGATGGAAATTCTTTTATGAGAATATGAATTGGTGCTCAAAGTTCTAACAGTAAAAACTCGTTTATATTGTGCATGTCAGAGAGGATGGGAGATCTAGAGAAGTAGATATTGAATTCATCATTTCATTTCCACAAAAGTATACATTGAATGGGAAGTTTTTATGGTTTGTTTTAGGGGAAGGCAATTTGGAGGCAGGTGGAGGAGTACACAAGTATATCAGACATTAATTAGGAAGTTCCCTGTTCAACATCCTAGTTTATATGTGTTAGCAGACACCATGGAAATATCAGTGGTTTGATCTCAGTATATTAAACTCTTACTTTTTGGAAGGACAATTGCCTTTTGTCTATAAAGTAAAAAAACAAAAACAAAAACAAAAACAAAGCACTTATTGGAAGAATTTTACTTATATACATAGATTTCTTATATAAATGTCATGTTTCATTAAGAAAAACATGAAAAAAGTCATCTCTCACATAAACAATGGGGGCTGTAATGTTACCCACAAATATTAAGTGAGGTTATTTCTCCCATTAAGCAGCTTATGGAACATAAAATGGAAAAACAAACAAATACCTCTTTAATAAAGTTTATTGTTTTTTTTCACTAATGTATAGTGTTCCATTGTGTTGCAATATGTTGTTATTCCTATTCCAGGAAATTGGGAAGGATGAGTGATTTGTTTTTTCTTTTTGCATATGGTTTGTATATTCCTCTTCTGTATTTTTTTGTCCCTGCCTACTGATTTGATTAGTGACCAAGTTCACGACTGATGTTATTACGTTTGCTTTTGATGATTTATGTAATAGCTACCATGTGTAGAAGCAACCTCAGAACCCACATGTCCAAAGACAAGACTGGAGTGGGTGTGTGATAAATGGAAACATTATGAACACAGCTGGAACTGAATGATGGTCTCTTTCTGTCTTCAAGTATGGCAAGGGTAGTGGTTTCTCTGGTGGCATTTGAGGGTCACTCAGAACCTCTCAACCAGGTTGAATCACTTCTCTGAATGCTGTTGTCATCTGTGCCACTGTCTTTGGGTGTAGTCATTTCTAGAGACATTGTAGGAGGTTCTGTTTGAGATGGCATCACACTATTTCATAATCCTGATTTGCATTATTTCAAGGCTGCCCATCCCTAGAAGTGAAGTTTTCCAGGATGAGAGGGGTGTGTGCCCATGTGATAAAACTAGACATGTGATTTGCCGTTATTAATTCTCCTTGTTGCTGCATGTCAGATGCCCAGAAAGATACGTAGAGAAAGTGGAGTAAAAGTATTATCCCTGTGCTTTGCCTCCACAAGGGGCAACACAGAAATAAAGAAAGAACAAAATAAATTTTTCTTTTATTTTTATTTTTTTAAACAAACCCTTTCTTAAAAGGTTGAAAAGGATTTGAATTAACTTTATGGAGAAGCCTTTAAAGATAATGTGAGTTTAGTAAGAGATGGATTCTGTGTACAATTTTGATTGAAAGGAAAGTCTATAGACACTGGTGAGAGACCCTGAGGTGAATAAAAGGTGTTTGTTATTTAAGTTTCTGCAGTCAGTGTCATTGCATCTGAACAGTATATCCTTGTGTTGGTGCTCAGAGACTAAAAACATGCAACCAATAAGCAAACTGCTCTGTCTGGGAGCCTGGCTGTTACCTAAATGAAGTGTAAAAGTAAACACACAGTATAGATGCTGACAGGCAGTTTAGCTTCTGCACGGTTAATATTGCAGAGGTACAGAAAACATATTCATTTGAACATATAATTTTGGTTTTGAAAGGGTCTCTTTAACATTCTCCTCCTCCTCTTCATTCACCTCAAGCCTTTGACACTAGTTTCCACAATGGAAAATGGCCCTTTTAAGAGAGAAACAGTCCCGAAAGAACACAAAGCAGGCCACAGCCAGCGCTTGTCCATCACTTGGATAAAACATTGGGGAATGATAGAGCTTAGAGCTACATTTTCAAGGTACAAATTAAAAAGAGAATAGCTAAAAGGGAATTGAGCTCAGAGGAAGGAGTACGTAGCCTATTCTTCAACTCTGATTTATTTGGCCAATCTGAATATAAATGGTTAAATCTCTGCTTAATGATAGTTTGGCCATGTTTCTAAGGACATTGATGTAGCCTGGTCATTATGTCAAAGAATTTGAAACTTCCTGATAGTTAATAAAGCCATTTTCAGGGCTTTGGACAGCAAGAAGTATGTGTGAAAATTCTGCTGCCACACACCCACCCTTCATTTTTATGATTTGCTTTACATTCTATTATGAGATTATGTGATATATTGTCCACAAGCCTTTCTCAGGCTGTGGAAAAGAAAAAGAAATAAAACTCCAAAACAAAAAACAAGGTTAGTAGTATATGCTGTATTTTCTGCTTCTACTTGATGAATGGTTCTTTTCTCTCCCTTGCCCTGCATTTCACAGTCCACATGCTAAAGCAGCATTTCCTTTTTCCCCATGCACTGAACACTGAACATCCTCAAGGGAATCGAATTTTTATATATGCTATATGTTTATGTTCATGTTCATACTTATAAAGATGTCCACTGCAACATCTGAACTTGGCCCAGAGATGTCTTCTGTTGTAAAAATGCAAATCCTTTATTTACCTCCTTTGTTGGTGTTGTGTTGATGTTGCTTGCAAAATCGTAAGAAAGGACCACTGTAATAGTGCAGATGAGAGAGATAAAAGTCAGCGATGACAATATCACATTTTACGTATGTCCTTTCTGATCCTTGCAGAATAAAGGGACCCTTTGGGAACATCGGAACTTCAAGACCAATTAGTGGAAATGATGCTTCTTGTGTTTGGGCATTAAATACTGGGCAGGGTTCTCTTTAGAGCAGCTAATGCTGGCAGGGAAAGAGGTACCGACCTAATTACTCTTCCGCAAGAGTAAAAAATGCCTTTTGAATGCCTCTTTGGCAAATATGTCTCATTAAGGACAAAAACCAAACACAAACCCTCTAAGAAGAAGAAATTAAGATGATAGGTAACTTGTGGCCAGACTTTCTGTGCCACTGTGGGAAATTAAAACAAAGTTTGGGAGTACCAAGGGATAACTTGCTTTTGTTGAGCTTCTTTCCTGCAGCCTAAATGTTATTATGGGACCGACTTTATTTTCTTCATCATTTTGGCTCTGTGTCAAGGAATGCTTTGCTCCTGGGGAGAGCAAACAATCTTCCATCATCGAAGACAATGGTGATTCTCCCAGCCTGTCTCAGCAGGGCGCATAACCCAGCAAACCAAGAAGTTCTCCATTTGAAACTCTGGTCTGTTAGGAATTTAATTTTTATGGTGACCAAATGGGGAGATGAGAATGAACAGTAATATCTTTTTAGAATATTTTCTTTTAGTTTAAAGGAAACTTCCATATCTAAAAAAAGTGTTTTTTTCTTTATTTTAGCTAAATTGTCCTCCATCAGGTTTTAGCAAAGATGGACACATTTTATGACTAGTATATGAAGCTTATAAAAGCAGACTACTGGTCTACTCACATTTGGATTTATGGATGGTGGGTGTGTGTTTTTCCTTCTTAGTTTTATTAATAATATTAATTTTATCTATGCATTTTCTCTTGTCTAGGCACCTTCATGAATAAGAATATCCATTTATGACATTGTAAGATTCAGTAAGGGACCCTGGCTGCTCAAAAAAATAAAAAGAATAGGCCACATTTGTTTTGTGCACTGACCAGATGCGACAATCAAGGACGGATCAATGACACTGAGTGGTGATTATGGTAGTACTCTACGAGACAGCTCCAGGATTCGTATTTCTAAATTTATCTGCCTCAGTGAGCTTATCCATCACCCAAATATGATTATGTTCATTGCAGATCAGGGTGATGATTATGTGTAAAATTCTTCACTGACCTAGGATTATAACAACTAGCATTCATTCCATAAAATAAATACTTCCCTGTCTAACCCTAATCCTAACAAAATGCTAAATCCCCCACATAAAGAGCATTATGAATTTGGTAACTTTCCTAATTTTTTATTTTAGAATGACAGTGTTGTACTTACTCTAAATTTCCCAAGGCAAATTAGTCTGTGTTTTGGAAAGAATTCTGCAGCTGAACTATACATTGTCTCTAAGAAAGAGAGCGTGCATTAACTTCCCAAGAAAATTTACTGCAGGTAACAAGAGAGCCTCCTGTGACAAAAGCATCAGATTAGATTATTCAGTTGAATAATCAGACATAATGAAAGGATCAACAGGTCTGCCTGGATGAGTCAAGGGGCTAGAGGCCCATTTATCAAGGCCACATAATTGTTCATAGGTTTCAAAAATGATTCCAAAATGCAGATGCATGTTTTTACCTATCAAGAACCTACAAGTGTACAGGTTGCTTACTTAACAGGAAGTCACTATAACAGACTAATCTGAATGCATTTAGGTCTTCTTATCACGGTATGTTGAGGTACACAGTACACATGATATTGTTAAAACATCCCTTCTAGAATCATTACTATTATTTCAAATGGGAAAGATCTAAAGAGAAGAGGCTGCTACCCACTACCTAGATCTATAAAAAAGGAAGTACAAAAAGAACCCATGGATTAAAAGGTTTATAATACCTTCAACATGTATATCTTTAAATTTGATGTATATTTTCACGCCTTAAAGACTAGTGTAGTTCATATGAAAGAATCCAGCTAAATGTGCTTATTAGATTTCTCCATCTAGTGTCACTTGCAAATTAACCAAGAAAGTTAGTATAAGTAAAATAATTTTCTCTGTGGCGGTGACCAAAAAACAAAATGTACTTACTTAAATCACACCAGCATCTTCCTTTCTAAGAAGGAAGATTATTACCATAAGATTTCTCTTAGAACACTAATAATGCTTATTTCAAACATGCCCTGCTAGGATTTTTTAGAAGGGAGAGAAAGAACTTTAATTCTTTCCCTACAGTTACAATGAGTTATGCATTAACAGTAGATAGAAGCTTCTGACTAAAAGCCCTTGAGTGTGTTATATCAGTTTGGATTGTTACATCTTTAACAATTCACTTCTAAGTGACTTCAATTAACAGTAACATTATGTGTGGCTATATGTATATGAGGGAAATAAGTCGATCCAGTTGGAAGTATATTATAATATTAAGGATAGTATATAAAAATCAATTGTACTGTCGTAAGTTGTCCCTAATGTTATTGGCTTTGATTAAACCATTCCAAGGAAGATCCAACTGTATTAATTCAAACTGAAGTAATTGGCTCTTTTACTGTTGCCTGCTTTTTATTATCAACTTACAGATTCAAAGGCTGCAAACTTTCCTTCATTCTGTTTTCAACTATTTAAACCATGTGCAAAGGGAACACATGAAACAATTTTTATCTCTACCTCTTCTGCCCCAATATTTTATAATTCAGAGGAGCTTGTTAACAAATTGTGGGGTAGAAAAGTACTTTTTAGTGTGACTGCCTAGATAAAGAGAGGGAAACAAGCACACTTGGAAAATGAGAAATTAATATAGAACTCTGGAGTAACCATTTTTGTTTCATTTTGTCTTTTTTTTTTTTAAATGGAAATTGTAAGTTTGGAGTGGTAAGAACCACCTTGTAAGCAGTGGCAGTAGAAGCCTCCAGGGAGGATGCCATACTGAGGAGAGTTCAAAGCTTTGCTCAGGATAGATATATATTTTAAACACAAAATTGCCCAAGAATGATGATGTTTTATTTCACATGGTGGGGTAGCATCTGATAAGGGCAACACACACCCATATAATTACAGTGCACAAAGAGCTCTTTTTCTCTTGTTGCCCTCCAGTTGCCATATGTGGAAGACAGGCATTATTATTTCCATTTTACGGGTGGGAAAACTGAATCACTAAAGAGGTTAAGTGGAAGTAACCCTTCTTATAAATGGTAGACCTCTGGTTTTCTAGGTCTGGCCAAGAATAGAGCCCACTGGTATCATTGGCCATTGGTTGAGATTAAATGACTTAGTATCATGCAAGAAAATAAAGGTCCTGCCTGGTGTTTCAGAATTCAGAAGGAGGCACCATGTCCCAAGACCCTGATAATTTGTCTTAAAGTAGACCATTTGCTTCTAACTTTTAAAATGAAGTCAATTTATCATTTGTTATAGAATGCATGTTAAGAATTGACACCAAAATAAAGATAGTAAAGAATACCAGCCTTGGCTTAATTATAAAAAGAGTTAACTCCAGTGCCTTCAGTGATGAAAATAATTACCTTCAGTGACTATACAGAATAAAAAAGACTTTTATTCTCTTTTGGGCCATTCTTTACATTACCTGCCATGAAGCCTCTTTACTCAAATCGATACATGTTTACCACATGCTCTGAAGGAAATATCACGTTCTGTTAGAGCCAATTGTAACTATTTAATGTGAATTGAAGTGGCAATGTGTTTAATGTGATGTTCTCACCTTCTTTTTTTTTGTTTTACCCTCAGGTGAAATTGGGTGAGGATGCCCCCAATTCCAGTGTGGTGCATGTCTCCAGTGCAGAAGGAGGTGACAACAGTGGCCACGGTACCCAGGAGAAGATAGCGGAGGGAGCCGCATGCCACCTCCTTGACTTTGCTAGCCCTGAGCGCCCACTAGTGGTCAACTTTGGTTCAGCCACTTGACCTCCTTTCACGAGCCAGCTGCCAGCCTTCCGCAAACTGGTGGAAGAGTTCTCCTCAGTGGCCGACTTCCTGCTGGTCTACATTGATGAGGCTCATCCATCAGACGGCTGGGCGATACCTGGGGACTCCTCTTTGTCTTTTGAGGTGAAGAAGCACCAGAACCAGGAAGATCGGTGTGCAGCAGCCCAGCAGCTTCTGGAGCGTTTCTCCTTGCCGCCCCAGTGCCGAGTTGTGGCTGACCGCATGGACAATAACGCCAACATAGCTTACGGGGTAGCCTTTGAACGTGTGTGCATTGTGCAGAGACAGAAAATCGCTTATCTGGGAGGAAAGGGCCCCTTCTCCTACAACCTTCAAGAAGTCCGGCATTGGCTGGAGAAGAATTTCAGCAAGAGATGAAAGAAAACTAGATTAGCTGGTTAAAGGTATGATTATAAGAGAGCTTATTGTTTTAAAAAGTTATATAAAGGCAAGGACATTAAGAACGGAATCCCTATTTCAACAGAGCCCTATTGGCTTACTGAAAGACAGGAGTTTATCGGAAGAACATGAATCTCTAACAGCTCCATACTTCTTTCACTACTCAAATGGCATTGGGCTAAGTAGTAGCCGTATCACCTCTCTTCTTAGTAAAAAGCCCTATGTGAAAAGATCCCAAGACGGAGAGGAAGAAACCCTGATTCAGCGTGTGTTCATTCTGCATTGAGAAGGAACTGATACAGCTGATGCATGCTTTGAGACCAGAGGAAAAGACTTACCTGAATAATTACTACATTAGGGAAGCTACTGTCTACGTTAAGATAAAGGGTATTGCCTTGGCTCTATTTGGCATGGATGGAGCCCAGTTGGAAAATTCCCAAATGTTACAAGTTCTTGAGCCCAGGCCATGTGGTTAGACACTGGTGGTGTGATTAGACGTTGGTGTTAAGGTTAGACCTTATGTTAGAGTCATTTCTGATGTTCCAGTTTCTAGCCATGTAGTGCTCTCAGTCTTCATATCCCAGAATTTATTGGTATATTTTAGATACCAAGAATGATCCCTCAATCTGGGAGGTTAGAATGATCATCTGTAATCTGATGGTTAATTTCTAGGCAGGTGGAGAGAGTGCTAAAAAAGAAATGAAATTGACAAGCTAGGGAGGAGGAGGCAGAAAGATTTAGAAAATTCACAGTTTCTAACCTTAAGCTGTAGAGAGTGGGACTCATTTCTTAACCACAAAAACGTAGAAACATACACAAGGCCAGAAAAAGAAGAAGGAGCTCAACTAAAAGTGGCACAGAGAATACACATATAAAAACAATATATTTGTCATATGCTCCTAGAGAGGAGAAAGGGGAGATGGAAAGAAAAGAAATACTTAAATATTTGTAATTATGAGGGGTTTCTTTTGGAAATAATTACTTTTGAACCATGTATGTGGTATGTATATTTTCAGTGGGTTAATTATACCATGATACCTATTAAAGGAAAACCAGTGGGTCTGGTGGTGCTGGTGTTTTCCTCTCCATTCCTACAATTACTATGTGGCCCAAGTCATTCCTAATCTCAGTCTCTATAGCAGTGTTCTCTCTGAATGCTGCGCTGAAGAAATTTTACGTCCATACATACATACATACAAATATATATATATATATACACACACACATATATATATACACACACTCAGCTGCTGTGGGAGGGAGGTACCATGGCCATTCAGCACAGCCTTGATTTCCTCCCATAGTAGGTGAGCTATAATGAAGAATAGGTGCAAATAAACAAGCTTACTTCCATTGCAAAATAGAAGAAGAGGAAGTTAGAGATAATTCTGATCAACCATTTTGGAGGCTTTGTTATAAGGCAACCCCCGGTATCATGGAATTTCCATTGACCTTTGAATTTGGACTTGGATCTTCCTTTGGTCCCATTAGCTGAGGTTTAGTTCCTCAGTATCTAAAGTCCCTATAGTATATGATTATAATGCTATTTTAATATATATATATATTTTCTTTTTAAAATAGACACTATAGTTTTACCCATAAGTAATATTTAAGATTATAGCCCCCAAAAGAATAGACCAACCAATTTCGTATCATAATTTCTTTTGTAAATGTGAGACTATTATGAAATCATAGTATATGATTGTATTTGATGGTACAGTCAAAGGATCTTTTGTCCATTCCATTAATAACTGAATAAAAAAATAAAATGGATAGATAAAAACTAAAGTTGAAAATACATTCTCAAACTAGTTGTCTGAAATGAGAAAAGCATGAGAACTAGGTGTGCAAGAACCAAAAGTATTTTATTTTATTTTTTAAATGGGAGCAACATATCAGTCACATCACTAGCTGGTATATTGTGTAAATATTAAAGCTCCATTGTGACTGATTTTTCATGGCAACATCAGCTTTCTAATGTTTTAAATTCTATAAAAACCACCCACAAACAAAACAAATTTCAAAAATGTGATGTTATCTAGTGAGTTGCTGGAAAATCATACTGAGAATAATCATTTCCGATTCCTCAGTTGTTAACCTCTACATTCAAGGCTTATCTCGGCCCCCATTGATTTTTAACCTCAAAATGGTGTTGAGATTTACGTGGGACGCTAAAGCGGTAACATAAAGAACCCGGTTGCAGCACATTCACACTATTGTCCTTAAGCTTCCCCTTTGTTCTATATGTACGATAATGTAACAGTATGTCAGATAAGCCGGTGGGGGGATGAGATTTGGCTGAGGCAGTGCTAGTCAACTGGGGAAAAGGATGATGGAAAAATCACCCAGTTGTGCTATATTTTTAAAGAAGGAGGTCGTTTATGTGTGTGCAGACAATTCTCCCTGAGGATAGCCCAATGGAGAAATGAAGCAGAGGAAGGAAACATAGAAAGACATAGGCTACCAGGGAGGAAGATGTTCGATAGAACATGTAAGAATTTTCTGGAAGAAAGGCTGTGGAAGGGCCAATGGAGAAAATGAATGGACAAAGCTCAGGAATCCTACACTATGTAGAATGCCTTGGTGTTATCAGGGTTAAGTCTGTAATTATGTAACCTATTTATCGCAACATGAATTTTTATGATTTCTTGTGATGTATTCTTTTATGAAATTAACAAGAACTCATTATTTTGAGGTAGAGGAAAATCAATGCTTTAGCTGATATGCTGAGAAATTATTAGTTTGCCAATACTCACCTACCTATCATGTGTTTTATAAGGTATGTTCCTTTGAAGAATTGTAGTTCTTAGTCTCACAGGGAAAAGTATATCTATTTATATATCATAGTATATATCTATGATATATTTATATCATATATAAAAGTCTGAGTTCTCTTTCTTATTCCCTAATCATGTTTCTCCCATAGGCTGTGTTTACATGGAGCTATCAGTTAGGCCTTTAAAGCTGCATTAGCTTGTCTATTATTGAAATAGTTTCCAAGAAATTTTAGATATTATCATAGCATCTGGGTTTACTCAAACACTTATTGTTTGAAAGACTTATGTCTTGGAACTATCCAAAACTGACTTTATTTATTGCTTAGTGAAAATACTAGTGGGATCAACAATGATTTTCTTGAACGGGCATGAATGGAGATGCCTGCATAGTAATGTAGAAGTGTTTCATACAGCTATTAAAATGGAACTGACCTCCTTAGAGGCAGATTAGTAACTGTTCCTGCTTTGTATAGCTAAGTGACAGCCACTTAACTTACATGACTTTCTTTTTTCACATTGGGTCTCTGGTCCGTGTCTTCACCTCATTTATAGAACGTCTCCTTGATTTTTGGTAATACCAACTTCCCAGGGGTCTGCTTAGTTAATTTTTTCTCCCATTAACCAGGAAGTGCTTATTCTCTTATCAAGGTGGGAAGAATAGCCTATTGTCTTTCATTTTGCCTGAGTGTATTTTACTATTTGGGCTCTTCAATAAAAATTATGAAATATCGTGAGGTCACATGTTGGTGCTGCCTTGCTGCACAAAATTCTAGAGGGCAGGTTAGAGACAATATGCATGCCTTTGGGAAAAGCCAAAGGTGGATTATAAGGTGTTCTCAGCACGCCCTGTGGGCTATGTGCAAAGCAAGAGGGATTGACTGATTTACAGGATGTCCCTTTATGTCAATCATAAGAGGATGGATGAATCTGGACATTTGTTCCACCTGACCTCTGACTGATGGTTTGGAAAATAAGTTTAATTAGAGTCATATGACCATTGAAAAAGGAAAAATGTAGACGCTGACTTCTGTCCTACTGAAGGATTCATGAAAACCTTTACTAGCATTTAGAGCTTTTCAGAACATCCCCAATGTCATGTGTCTCAGCAGTGGAGACTGACAGTAAGGCTTTTGACTTTAGGAGCCTCTTTTTTTTCCCCCTTAATGGTATTGCCAAAAATCAGAGTTAAAATATATATAGTTAGATTCCAACTTCCTCCTTCACTCTAAAAATAGAATCCAAACCCACTCTTCATATATACTTCCGGAATGGGGCTTGAGTACCAATGTCTGCTTTGCAACTGGCACAATCTTGGTCATGTCCTGAGGCTCTCTAAGAAAAGAGAGGATCTAGGGTGGGAGAGCTAGAAAGTTGCTAACTGGGAAGAACAAGGCCCTGAGGGCTTGGTCTACAAATCTGGGAAGATTTGAAAACAAACTTCTCACAACTGAAGGAAGGCTGAAGGCTGCTGCAAGTCATTGAGTGACTTTAGGATGAGCAAAACATCGGGCCACTTCCTAATGCCCTATGTGTATAGTACCAGAAGCAAGGTCTCAGATTTAACAGACCCAGCTCTGTTCCAAGGTGAGTCTGAACCAATAGAAGGCAAACATGTGCAGATATCCAAACAAGACTGCTCATGCAAGTCAGGGCTGACTGCCCGTCTTAGGCAGCAACAGCAGAGCTCCAGGGAGCTTATTCAATATTTACTGAGACTTCGAAGACCCAGCAGATGTTTAATGAAGTCACTATTTTGGCTCAAACCCTCCATTTCTCCCCCTTCCCTGAAAAAGCAAACAGGTAAACACATGAATGAAAGAAACCCACAGAAGGGGATGGGAAATAAAGAAAATTCTCTCAAGACTTCTCCAGGCCCATGTCAGTGGTCAGTGTGGGTTTTATGTGTGTTAGGATTGGGGGATGTAAAGAAATAAGTATCCAGTATTTTATAACCAAAGCAATGAAATGATATTGGGTAGGGAATGTTGGCCAGTTTTGTTTAGTTTTGCATCACATTGTCACCAGACTCACTAGCCCAAGTAATCGGGCACCCGAAGAGGGAGACAGAGATGTGCAGAGTTGACCAGTGTGCGGATGATAACTACTGACGAAAGAGTCATCAACTCAGTTAGTGGTTGGATGTAGTCACATTAGTTTGCCTCTCCCCATCTTTGTCTCCCTGGCAAGGAGAATATTCGGGACATGATGCTAAGAGTCCTGGGTAAATGTGGTGAGAATGCATGCGTGCATATGCTACTCATATGTGCTTCTCAGTTGCAGAAAATGAACTGCTTTGGAGATTATCAGTAGAAAGAGTGCTATCATATGGGTGCTGAGTGGTATGTGTGCTTATACAATTTGTTCTTGTGTTTTAATAAACTTTGAATAAAAGAATAAAGCTACTCTTTGGTTCTATTTGTTTATTTTAACATTTCTCCCTAGAACTTGCGCCAGGCTGGAACATATTCATGGTTGACAAGGGAAAGAGAATCCATCATTCTAATATTTATTCCTTGGTATTTGTGGGCAAAGGAGCCAGCAATGCCAGATTATTTTAATCTCATGCTGTGTGCCAGAGTCTTCAAGGAAATCAAGACACGTAAAAAGAAAATCTTCAGATACTTTCCATATTTATGAACAAGTTACACACAGAATTCATAGAAAGGGGCCTGTTTAAGAGACTGTGGAGCCAACTTTTACTTTGTTAGATTTACATCTCAGGTTTTCTAAGTGCAATTAATATACCTTCTAAGAAGTTGGTTAAACTGACACACACACACACACACACGCACACATGTACTATAAGCACACACATCTACATTATTTGTTATATGATTGGCAGTGTATTAATATGTGATAAATTTGAATACATTTATATCAAGCACTTTTCACTATGACGAGGTATAAAGGATATGTTATATGCAGGCAATGGACTCTTAATGAAAAGGAATATGTTCGTAACATGTTTAAATATGTGCATTTTTTGGAAAACAGGCAACTTAAGTAGGAGTATCTCTTGAGACTCTGAACTTGCTCATGATTTCCTACACATAATAATTTTATTAATATTAACATCTTACATACTATTCCAGAATTTCAAAAGGAAATTTAAAAAATCATTACTTTGACAACTATTTGTTGAGTTTCTATTCTTTGCAGGGCCCTGTGCTAGGTACAATGTAGTGTGTAAAAACAATATAACCAAACTCATGAAAACATCACTTCATGCCATGGTTTGAATGCCCCCTCTAAAACTCATGCTGAAATTTAATTACCGATATAACAGTACAGGGAAGTGGGGCCTTGAAGAGGTGATCAGGTTATGAGGGTTCTCCCTTCTTGAATAGATTATTCCATTATGGAGGGAGTGGGTTAGTTAATGCGAGAGTGGGCTTCTAATAAAAGGATCAGGTTCAGCCCCCGTTTCTCTGTTTTGTGCACTCTCGCCCTCTCTCTCACCATGTGATGCCTTCTGCTACGTTATGACACAGCAAGAGGCTCTCACCAGATGTGGCCCTGAGATCTTAGACTTCCCAGCTTCCAGAAATGTGAGCCAAACAAATTTCTATTGTTTAAAAATTACCCAGTCTGTGGTATTCTGTTATAGCAACAGAAAATAAACTAAGACACTCCCTTAAGGAGCCTGTTGTGGATTCATTAAGACCCTGCAAGTGACCAAGTCAATCTAAAAAAAAAAAAAAAAAATTAAAAAGTGGAACTTATTGGCTGAAATAACCAAACTCTGCAAATGATTGGGATAAAACTTGCCTTAGTAACAACTGGATTCAGGAACATAGAAGCCTTCAGTGCTTGCCAGATCTTTTGTCTTCACTCTTTTTTGGGTGCCAGCTTTTTCACCCAGAGCAGCTTCTCTGGATGTTGGGTGATCTGGCTAGGGGAAGCCTCTGACTTACAATTTCATTATAAAGTGGTTCAGAAGGAGTTTGACCTTATTCCCAGGGAAGAAATTGGATTGGACCAATTTGGGTAACATGCCCACTCTGTTGAATGGGGGTAGGATCCGTTACTAGAAAAAAAGGAGAGCAAGAAGAGCTCTGAATATATAGAGGTGTCAGACATTAACTCAGTGGCTTTTTGTTGTTGTTGTTAGAAAGAGACTTTTTATTTTTTAAGAGCAGTTTTATGTTCCCAGCAACTTTCAGAAGAAGGTATGGAGATTTTCCATATACCTCCTGCTCCGCACAGGAATAACCCTCCCCTATTATCAATATCTGTCACCAGAGTGATATATTTATTACAGTTGATGAACCTACATTGACACATCATTATCACCCAAAGTCCATAGCTTACATTAGGACCGTTTTATACATCCTATGGGTTTGGACAAATGTATAATGACATGTTATCCATCATTATAAAACGGAACAAGGTATTTTTATTTTCATTGCCCTAAAAACCCTCTGTGCTCTGCCTATTCATCTCATGCCACTCCCAACCCCTGGCAACCACTGATCTTTCTATTGTCTCTACAGTTTTATCTTTCCAGAATGTCATATAGGAATTGTACAGTACCTAGCCTTTCAGATGGACTTCTTTCACTTAGTAATATGCATTTAAGGATTCTCCGTGCCTTTTCATGGCTTGATAGCTCATTTCCTTTTAGTGCTGAATAATATTCCATTATCTGGCTATACCAGATTTTATTTATCCATTTACCTACTGAAAGACATCTTGGTTGCTTCCAAGTTTTGGCCATTATGAATAAAACTGCTATTAACATCTGTGTTCAGGTTTCTGTATAGAATAGGTTTTCAACTCCTTTGAGTAAATATTGAAGAGCAGGGTTACTTAATTGCATGGTAAGAGCATTTTAAAGTTTTGTAAGACATTGCCAAACTGTCTTCCAAAGTGGCTGTACCATTTTGTATTCCCACTGGCAATGGATCAGAATTCCTGATGTTCCGCATCCTCACTAACCCTTGGTGTTGTCAATGTTCTGGATTTTGGACACTCCAATAGGTATGAGGTGGTATCTTATTTTTAAAAAATTATTTCACAGTCCATTCCTTGTCTGTGTTTGTTCTTATATTCTGTTAGGTTTAGTCTTCATGTCTGAAATGATTTTTACTTTTTTAAAAAAGATAAAATTTTTGTTTTAGAACAATTTGAGACTTACAGAGAAATTAAGAAGATAGTACAGAGAGTTCTTATAAGCTCCATACCAGCTTTCCCCTACTATTAACCTATTGTGTTAATTTGTACACTTATTATAGCTAATGAGCCAATAATGATATGGTATTATTATGAACTAAAGTCCATACTCTACATTCTAATGTGCTTTTTCTGTTCCAGAATCCACTCCAGGATACCATATTACAATTAATTTGCATTTCCTTGATAACATATGATATGGAGCATCTTTTCATGTTATTTTCCACTTGTATGTCTTCTCTGGTGAGGTGTCTGTGAAGGTCTTTGGCTCATTTTTGAACCTGGTTGTTTGTTATCTCATCTTCTGTTGAGTTTTAAAGAGTTTGCTGTATATTTTGGATAACAATCCCTTATTATATGTGTCTTTTGAAAATATTTTCTCCCAATCTGTGGCTTGTCTTCTCATTTTTTTGACATTGTCTTTCACAGAGGAGAAGTTTTTCATTTTAATGAAGTCTAGCTTTTCAATTATTTCCTTCATGGATGAAGACTTTGGTAACATATCTGAAAAGTTATCACCATACCCAAGATCATCTAGGTTTTCTCTTATGTTATCTTCTAAAAGCTTTATGGTTTTGTATTTTACATTTAGATCTATGATCTACTTTGAGTTAATTTTTATAAAGGCTGTAAGGTCGGTATTACAGAGTGATTTGTTGAAAAGATCGTATTGCCTTTGCTCCATTGTCAAAGGCAACTAGACTACATTTTTGTGGATCTATTTTTAGGCTCTCTATTCTGTTCCATTATCTTTTTGTCTATTCATTCATCAATATCACACTGTCTTGACTACTGTAGCTTTATGGTTAAGTCTTGAGGTTAGGTAGTGTCAATTCTCTCAGTCTGTACTTCTCCCTTAGTATTGTGTTGGCTGTGTGTGTCTTTTGCCTTCTTATAACTTTAGAATGAGTTTGTTGATATCCACAAAATAACTTGCTGGCGTTTTTATTTGCATTGCATTGAATCTATAGAGCACATTGGGAAGAACTGATACCTTGACAAAATTGAGTATTCCTATCCATAAACACCGAATATCTCCATTTATTTAGTTATTCTTTTGATATATTTTGTCAAAGTTTTATCATTTTCTACATATAGAACTTTTATATATATATATAAAATATATATATTTTGTTATATTTATATGTAAGTATTTCATTTTTGAGGGACCTAATTTGATGCATTTTGTTTTCAATTTCAAATTCCCCTTGTTTATTTATGGTATATAGGGAAACAATTGACTTTTTATATTAACCTTCTTTCCTGCAACTTTTCTATTCATATAGTTGCTAGTTAGTCCCAGAAGGTTTTTTACAAAAAAAGTATTATTTCGTATTTTCTATAAAGACAAATCATGTAATATGCATCCAAAGACAGCTTTATTTTTTCCTTCCAAATCTGTATACCTTTTATATTCTTTTTTGTCTTGTTGTATTAGCTAGGACTTCTAGTACACTGTTAAAAAGAAGTGGTGAGAGGGGACATTTTTGCATTGTTTCTAATCATAATAGGAAAGCTTTGAGTTTCTCATCAAGTATGACATTAGCTGTAGTATTTTTGTAGATGCTCTTTAACCAGATTGACAAAGTTACCTTCACTCCTAGCATACTAAGTGTTTTTATCATGATGTGGTATTGGATTTTGTCAAATGCCTTTTCTGTATTTATTGATTTGATCATGTGATTTTTTTTTTTTAGCTCCTTGACGTGATGAATTACATGAATTAATGTTTGAATTTTGGACTAGATTTTAGCATTGCATACATGGGATAAACTCCACTCAGAATGGTGTATAATTCTGCTTATACACGTGGAATTCAATTTGCTAATATTTTGTAGAGGATTTTTGCATCTGAGTTTATGAGAGATATGGGTGTGTAGTTTCTTTTTCTCCTGATGCCTTTAGTTTGGTAGGGTAATGTTGGCATCAGAAAATGAGTTACAAAGTATTCCCTGTACTTCTATCTTCTACAAGAGATTATAGAGAATTGGCATAATTTCTTCTTTAAATATTTGGTATAGTTCACCAGCAAACCCATCTGTAACTGGTGCTGTCTTTTTCTGAAGATTATTTAATTGTTGATTCAATTTCTTTGATAGATGTAGGACCATTCACACAGTCTATTTTTCCTCGAGTTTTGGCAGATGGTGTCTTTCAGGAAATTGGCCCATGCCATCTAGGTTGTCAAATTTGTGGGCATATAGTTATTTATACTATTCCTTTATTATCCTGTTAATGTTCATGGGATCTGTAGTGATGCCCCATCTCATTTCTGATTATTTGTAATTTGTGTCCTCTCTCTTTTTTTCTTGGTTAGCCTGGCTAGAGTCTTATCAATTTTATTGATCTTTTTTAAAAACCAGCTTTTCATTTTATTGATTTTCTCTTGATTTCCTGTTTTCAGTTTTTTTGATTTCTTCTTCCTTCTTTTCCTCTCCTTACGCTAGATTTAATTTACTCTTCTTTTTCTAGTTTTGTGAGGTGAAAATTTATTGATTTAAGATCTTTGTTCTTTTCTAATATATGTATTCAATGCTATAAATTTCTCTCTAAGCACTAGTTTCACATCCCACAAATTTTGATAAGATGTGTTTTTACTTTCATTTAGTTCAAAATATTTTAAAATTTCATTTCTACTGGGGTTTTTTATTTATCTCGTGTTGTTTAGAAGTGAGTTTAATCACCACATATTTTGGCACTTTCCAGTCGTCTTTCTGTTATTTATTTCGACTTTGATTCCCTTGTGGTCTGAGAGCAGACATTATATGATTTGTATTTTTTTTTTTAATGTTAAGGTATATTTTCTGACCCAAAATGTGGTCTATTTGGTAAATATTTCTTGGAGCTTGAGAAGAATCTATATTTTGCTGTTGTTTGATGAAGGAGTCTGTAGATGTCAATTATACCAGTTGAGTGATGGTGTTCCTGAATTCACTTATGCCCAACTGATTTTCTGTCTGCTGAATCTGTTCACTTATGATAAAGGGGGGTTTGAAGTGTTCAGCTATGATAGTGGATCCAACTATTTCTCCTTGCAGTTGTTTTGTTTTGTTTTTTGTTTGTTTGAGACAGAGTTTCACTCTTGTCACCCAGGCTGGAGTGCAATGGCACTATCTCAGCTCACTGTAACCTCTGCCTCCCGGGTTCAAGCGATTCTCCTGCCTCAGCCTCCCAAGTATCTGGGATTACAGGTGCCCGCCACCATACCCAGCTAATTTTTGTATTTTTAGTACAGACAGGGTTTCACCGTGTTGGCCAGGCTGGTCTGGAACTCCTGACCTCAAATGATCCACCCAACTCTGCCTCCCAAAGTGCTGGGATTACAGGTGTGAGCCACCGTGCCTGGCCTCTCCTTGCAGTTCTATCAGTTTTTGCCTCATGCATTTTGACACTATTGTTAGCCACATATACATTAAAGATTGTTGTCTTCTTGGAGAACTGGCCCCTTTATCATTAACATAATATCCTTCTTTGTCTCTGATAACTTTCCTTCCTTTGAAATCTGCTCTGTTTGAAATTAACTTAGCTAGTTCTGCTTTCTTTTGATTGACGTTAGCATTACATATATATTGTTCTTCATTTTTACTTTTTTCTAACAGTGTCTTAATATCTAAAGTAAATTTCTTGTATAATACATCCAGTTGGGTCTTGTCTTTGATCTACTCTAACAATGTGTGTCTTTCAACTGGTATATTTAGACCACTGATTTTCAAAATGATTAAAGATACAGTTGGATTAATATCAACCATAATTATTACTGTTTTATATTTGTTGACCTTGCTGTTTGTTCCTATTTTTGTCTTTTACTCTCTTTTCTTCATTTTGTGGTTTTCTTTCTTTCGTTTTTTTTTTTTTTTTTTTTTTTGAGTTGGAGTCTTGCTCTGTCGCCCAGGCTGGAGTGCAGTGGCGCAATCTCTGCTCACTGCAAGCTCCGCCTCCTGGGTTCACGCCATTCTCCTGTCTCAGTCTCCTGAGTAGTTGGGACTACAGGCGCCCGCCACCACACCCGGCTAATTTTTTTGTATATTTTTAGTAGAGACGGGGTTTCACCATGTTAGCCAGGATGGTCTTGATCTTCTGACCACGTGATACGCTCGCCTCGGCCTCCCAAAGTGCTGAGATTACAGGCGTGAACCACCACACCCAGCCCCTTTTGTGGTTTTAAACTGTACATTTTATATTATTCCACTTTCTCCCTTTTCTTAGCATAACAGTAATACTTTTTCTGTACTTTTTGAAGTGGTTGCTGTAGTGTTTGCAATATATAATCACAACTAATCTAAGTTTACTGTCAAATAACGCTATACTACTTCACAGATAGTGTGGGTACCTTATAATAACAAAATAATTCTTATTTCTCCCTCCTATCCCTCCTAAGCCGATATATAATAAGGTGTCTACATAAGCATACATAGTTAAATACATGGTTGCTATTATTATTTTGGACAAATTGTTATCTGTTAGATCAGTTAAGTACAGGAAAAATGAAAGTTTTTACTTTATCTCCACTTATTCTTTCTTCATTGTTCTTCCTTTATGCAGATCTCAGTTTCTGACCTATATTATGTTACTTCTGTCTAAATAGCTTCTTTTGACATTTCTTGCAAGGCAGGTCTACTGGCAATAAATTCCCTCAATTTTTGTGTTTCTGAAAAAGTATTTATTCTTCCCTTTTGAGGGATAATTTCACAGGCTACAGAATTCAGATTAGTGGCTCCTTTCTCTCAACACTTTTAAGTATTTCACTTTATTCCCTTTTTGCTTTCCAGGTTTCTGAGAAGAAGGATGTTATTCTATTGGTACTCTATAGTTTGTTTTTTTTTCCTCCCTCTAATTTCTTTCAGGACTTTTTCTTTCTTTTTGATTTTTTATAATTTGGCAATAATATGTCCAGGTGTAATTGATTTTTGTTTGTTGGTTGGCTAGTTGGGTTTCCTTTTTTTTTTTTTTTTATTTTGACATTTATCCTGCTTGGTATTCTCTGAGCTACCTGAATTTTTGACTTGGTTTCTGACATTAGTTTGGAGAAATTCTCAGTTATTAGTCTAAAATACTTTTTCTTTCCTTTATCTTTTTCTGTTCCTTTTGGTACTTCTAGTACACATACGTTAGATATTTTTGCAGTTGTCCCACAGTCCTTGGATATTTGGTTCTGATTTGGTTTTTTTCAGTCTTTATTTTTTTTTTTGCTTTTCTGTTTTGGAGGTTTCTATTGGTATATCCTCAAGCTCAGAGATTCTTTTCTCAGCTGTATTCAGTCTACTAATAAGCCTGTTAAAGACATTCTTTATTTGTGCTATAGTGTTTTTGATCTCTGGAATTTATTTTTAGTTCTTTCTTAGGATTTCGGTCTGTATGCTTACATTGTCCGTATGTTTTTGCATGCTGTTTACTGTATCCATTAAGGCCTTTAAACTATTAACCACACTTGTTTTAAATCCTGGTCTGATAATTCCAAGATCCCTGGCATATTTGCTTCTGATGCTTGTTCTGTCTTTTCAAGTTGTGTTTTTTGCCTTTTAGTATGCTTGGTAATTTTTTTTTTTTTTTTTGATAGCTGGACATAACTTACCAGATATATGGAACTGTTGTAACTAGACCTTTAGTAATGTGATGGTAATGTGTAAGGGGAGGAAAAGTGTTCTATAGTCTTAAGATTAGGTCTTTCAGTGACCCCAGGCCTCTGGGTTATAAATTTCTCAAGTATTTCTCAATATTTTTCTTCTTTCTTAGATAGGACAGGATGGCTACAGTTGGATAGAGTTGAATATTTCCCTTCTCCCATGTGGAACGCTAGAGCTGGCTGGAGTTGGGTATTTCTCTTCTCTCAGGTCATTTAGGCTCTGATCATACCCCAGCAGGTTGCATTCTGGTTAACTAGTTTCTCCTGAGGACAGGCCTTGTTAAAAGAACAGCGTGCTCTAGTATATTTCAATTTCTTTTTTCTCCTCTCCCTGCAGGAAGCTGGATGGAATTTTTCTCAAGTACTTACTCTAAGAAGAATCTGGTCAAGCTCCTGGAGGCAAAACTCTCAAAAATACGAGAGCCTCCCACGTCTAGGTCCTTCTGGAATTTTTTAACACTCAGACTTGCTCACACAGAGCCTCTAGCAATTTGTTAATTACAGTTCAGTTTTTTTTTTTTTTCAACTCAGGCTATGGTTCCTGCAGTGATTTCCACTTGTAAGTTTCCTGGTAAGCTTGACTTCCTGTATTTGCCTATCTCTCTAATCTTAGGAACAGTGTTTTGTCCTATGTCTTAACCTTTCTTATCAATCTAAGAGGAGTTACTGAAATCCAGAAGTCTTAGTGGCCATTATTTTTAACTTCCTTCATAAGAATCATTAAATAAGAATATAAGAATACCTTGATTAGTATTAGTATATAGAGTTGATAAGGACAGGCCCAGAGGAAGGAAGGGCCCTATGGATAGAGCTCTCAGAGGTGACATTGTGGAGTTTAAAGGGACTTGGATTGACCTAGAAGGATGAGCAAGCTTTAGATAGAGAAGATGGGTGGTTTTTCATTTAGAAAGTCAATTATTTACTAAATATCCGTTTTTGTGATTAAAGAGGACAAATAGTCAAAATGCAAAGGCACTAAACTATGTCAATCATCCTTACAAGGGAGAATTCAATTCAGTAAAAGAACCGAGGATATGAGCTATGTTTTATTTTATTTCTCCCTCTTGAATGAACAGACATTGAAATAACTAAAATACAACAACGATGAATGTTTTGAGCACCCATTAGTTCACAGATAAGCCACTAGTTATTGTAAGGCACTACAATATAGTGTGTATACACAAATAATATAAAATATGGTTTCTTACAATATAAGCGTTTCGTGTAGTTGATAAATAAGAAATCCAAACATAAAGATATCTAATGTTCCTGACATAACCTTCAAATATACTGAGCCTTAAAATCTTGAAGGTTTACTCTTTAACTCTATCTCCAAGGACTGTGAGAAAAGAATTGGAGGAGAAACAGAAAAAAAAGGAATTTATAAAATAAGGGAGTCTTCTAGCTAGCATTCAGCCCTTGAAATAAATATTTCAGGAAGTTATATAATGAAATTGCCTAGAGTAAGGCATTCTATCGGGACTTTCTCTAAAGGTATTCACTGTTCTTTTCTGGATTTACATGGGTGAGGATTCCCTGTGGCTTAATCATCTTAGTCAACTGTAATGGCCTTGATTTGTGCAAGATCCAAAAGGAAAATAAGCTAGAGTCAGAGGCATAGAATAAATCCCCACCACACACTAGTCCAAAAAGTTGAAAACTTTCAACTGGGAAAATGCAGGCAAGGATTGTAAGGTTAATGAGATGTCCTGGGTGAGCCTGCACATCTAGACACTGGGTCAAGGGGTCTATGTGTAGGAGACAAATTCGATTCCTGCATGCTGACATTTGCATTTTGTAGTTCAAATATTCAGGAGGAACAATTCTGGGTCGTGAAGCTGCCTAGGTCTTCCAGAGTAGTGGCAGAGATTCCAGGTACCTCTTGATAAATTATGGTTACATTAACTGATCCAAACCAGGGAGATTTGGCCGAGAGGATTCTGTGACAGCATGATCCCGTCCTCTTCCATTCCTGCTGCAGAAAAGGGAATTTGACTTCTGTTTTCTCTCCTGGCTTCGACCTCCCGTACTACATATTTTTCCTTTCCCTTCAAAAAAGGCAACTTTTTTTTCAAGGAGCATAGAGATAGGATGGCATGGAGTGCACTGTATAGTTAATATAATTTATGTAATCAGGTAAAAATCGTGATTTATCCACTTTAGAAATGTGTGAGGTGGCTGGCGTGGTGGCTCACACCTGTAATCTCAGCACTTTGGGAGGCCTAGGTGGGCGGATCAGAGGGTGGGAGTTTGAGAGCAGCCTAACGAACATGGTGAAACCCTGTCTCTACTAAAAAAGCAAAATTAGCCTGGTGTGGTGGCGCATGTCTGTAATCCCAGCTACTCGGGAGGCTGAGGCAGGAGAATTGCTTGAACCCAGGAGGCGGAGGTTGCGGTGAGCCGAGATCACACCATTGCACTCCAGCCTGGGGGACAAGAGCAAAACTCCGTCTCAAAAAAAAAAAAAAAAAAAAAAGAAGGAAAGAAAAAAGAAAAGAAAAGAAAAGAAACATGTGAGGCAATTTAGGCGATTTGTTTACACCTGTGCAGACCCTGTATCTACGTGTCCTCATAGGTGTCCACCTCACAGGTCTTCACTGCCGTAGGAGGCAGCATCCTCACCTCCTGTGGCAGGAAAGTTACTCATCAGGCATTTCTGCTTCAGCCACCAGGCAGGTGTTGGTGTCTTTTGTGTTTCTGTTTCTGTTTTAATACCTCATAGGTTACCTTTGTTACCTTTACTGTTTGAGGTTTAAGTGCTGTACTCATTCTACGGGAAGGAGGAATGCATTGTAAACGATTGACGTAGTAAAGTTTCTGTAAAGTGAAGTAAATTCTAAGGGGAATTTAAAAAATTCCTGCCATCTGATGGCAATAGGGGAAGCTAGTCCTCTATTTCCAATCAGATCATCTTATGGAGACAAACCTCCCTCGCTTTTGTAATAACTACACTCGTCGTCAAACCCAACACTAATTTTTTTGGTCAACGCTACTACTAAATCACTAAATCTACCAAATTAAGTATGCTTCTTTTTAAAAGGTATTTTAAATTAATATTTCTTTTTTCTTTTCTTTTCTTTTCTTTCTTTCTTTTTTTTTTTTTTTTTTTTTTTTTTGAGACGAAGTTTCACTCTTGTCACCCAGGCAGGAGTGCAGTGGCGCAATCTTGGTTCAACGCAACCTCCTCCTCCCGGGTTCAAGTGATTCTCCCGCCTCAGCTTCTGGAGTAGCTGGGATTACAGGTGCCTGCCACCACTCCTGACTAATTTTCGTATTTTTAGTAGAGACAGGGTTTCACCATGTTGGCCAAGCTGGTCTCGCTCTCTCGACCTCCGGTGATCCACCCGCCTTGGCCTCCCAAAGTGCTGGGATTAAGGGCATAAGCCACCACGCCCAGCTAAGTATCCTTCTAATTATACTTTAAGGATATATGAATATAGGCTATTGTATGTTGCAATGACTGAAATCCCCTAAATTTATTCTTTATCAGTACTTCTTAAGAAAAGTTTTCTTCTGGTATATGTGTTTTTAGTTCATGCACACATTTTCAAAAGCAACTCCCTTGGGTATGTCAAAGAATATGTACTCATAATTTGCAAAGTTCAGCACTGTGGCCTGCATTCACTTCTGTTTCCCTTGTTCTGGTGCTCAGGGCCTCTGTACAGAGATTGGTGAATGAGATATGGCTCATATTCTTGTTATACCTTTAGGACATTTGTCGCTTTCCATTACACATAAACACTTATATATACATACATATATTGTCAATAATAGTCTTTACAGTTCATTCCATGGTATGCAGTGGTTGCCTTCTAAAGCCTAGAGAGAGAGAAAAAAAAAAGGATTCCTTCATATAGTTAAGCAGAGAGAGATAGACAGAATTCCAATTGAATTGGCAGTTGCCATTCTAGTGACCAGATAGAGTAGACCAGGCATGCTTCTATTAGGTGTGTACCATGATGATGGAAAAGACATCAAAAATTTATCGAGGGTAAAGCTATTTCTGTGTTTTGATGATTCTGGTATACTTAGTTACACCTGTAGTTCAGAAACACTAAACATGTATGTCTCCTCGTTTTGTGTTGAGCTGGATGGCCTCCAAATAATGTGCACGTGCCAGTAATCCCATGAGTGCTGTGTTGCTTCATTGGCTTCCTGGTCACTATTTGGAAACAGCTCTCTAAATCACCACGTGACATCTTTGCAATCCAGACAAATGCAGGAGTTATTATTTCTTTTTCTAGTCCTCACTCTTCACATTTCAGTAGCATTTGGCATTTCTCTTACAGCTTTTTCTCCTTTATTGTTCTCTCTTCTCATCTAGTGTATTAAAAATGAATATTTCTATAAAATTATTTCTATGTATTCTGCTTTTCTCTCTTGCAGTTATTTTGAAGTAAGGAGATTAGAAATTGGAACTCCAGGTTTTAAAAAAAGAAAATGAAATAAGGAGAGAAGAAATGTCATTGCAGATTGCAGTTAGCATTTGGTTTGACTGTGAGGAATAGAGACCTAAAATAATAGTGACTTAAACAAGAAAAAAGCTTATTTTTTTCCTCTCATGTGAAAGTCTCAAGCCAGGCAATCTGGAGTGGTATGGGAGTTCTGCTCCATACAGTCCTCAGAGATCTAGGCTCTCTCAAGCTCTCTGCTCTCATCTTATGATACCTTATTGCCCCTTATGTACTCATAGTCTAGGCAGAAAGGTAGACACAGGAACAGAAAAATAAGGGCAAAGTGTGTGTGTACCATCTGTCTTTTAAGGAGGTCCTTGGGAGCTGCTTTATGGATATGTCCACTTATATCTCATTGGTAGTACTTTGTCATCCGGTGATCCTGCTTACCTGGAAAAAAGGTCAGGAAATGTAGTCTTTATTCTGGATAGCCATATGCCCATATGAAAATTTTATTACTATAGGAGAGGAAAATAGGTATTTGTAAAGACTTTCTCCTATATTTTCTTTTACCAGTTTTAATATTTGCTCTTTATAAGTATATGTGTTACACATGTGCATCTAGTTTTGTTTATTGTATTAGGTAATAAACCTAATTTGACTTTACTTTCCTATCAGGTAATTAATTATTGAAGTGCCCTTTATTAATTTTCTCCCAATGACCTATAATGGCCTTTCTGACAGTGTTCCCAAATATGCACAGATCTGTCCCTATATGCTCTATTCTGGATTTTCCTCATCTATTGTCTTTCCTATACCAGTACCATATGACATCTTTATTGTGAGCTTAAATCATGAGAAATGGCCAATATTTGTTTTGGACCTGTAAAAACTCAGTTTCATGTGATTCAAAATTAATGCTACAGTTTTATAATAAGCTTTGTTATAGCCAATTACTTCCCTAACTTTTCTCATGGACACTTTCTTCCTAAGGAGTATATTGATTATTATTGGCACCATACCTTTTTAGATATACTTTAGAATTGGCTTTCCCTGTTCCAAAAAAAGAACACTTTTAGCATTTTAACTTGAATTTTGTTGAATTTATACATAATTTTGTGAGATAATGGACATCTGTTTGGTATTCCATCTTCCTATCTGTGAACATGGTATACATTTACATTTATTTAGGTATTCTTTGATGTTTTTCAATTAAATTTTGTAATTTGCTCAATAAATATCTTCCACATCTTCTAACATATCTTGGTGTAATATTTTAGTCCTAGCTTACTCACATTACTATAATTATTTTACATCCTGTCATTATTTGTATTCACCTACATATTACTCAATTTATTTGCTTACCATTTCTTCTCAAATACCAATCCTACTTCGTGAACTGACCTTTTTTCTTCTTGAAGAACATTCTTCAAGTCTTCCTTTGGTGAGAAAGTGTTGCTACTGAAGTTTTCCTATTTTATTTTTTTTTTGTCTACAAATATCTTTATTTTACTCTTGTTCTTGAATAAAAGTTTAGGCAAAGATATAGGTTGTATTTATATATAACTGTATAATATCTATATATATGATATCAATCTATGTTAGATTGCCCATTATCTTCCTTGAACCCTTTGGAAATGTTACTCTACTGGTGTTTCCAGTATTGCTGTTGAGAATCTGCTGACAGTCTGTTACCCATTTTTGTGTGTGTCTATATGTATATATCTATAGACACACACATATATTTCTCCCCAGCTGCATTTTAGGTTTCCACATTGTCACTGGCACTTTGAAATTTCACTCCCTACCATGTATTAAAGTGTGGGGCCGAGCGTGGTGGCTCACACCTTTATTCCCAGCACTTTGGGAGGCCCAGGCGGGTGGATCATCTGAGGTCAGGAGTTCCAGACCAGCCTGGTCAACATGGTGAAACACCATCTCTACTAATTTTTGGGCAAAACATGCCCCAAAATTAGCTGGGTGTGGTGGCACATGCCTGTGAATCTCAGCTACTCGGGAGGCTGAGACAGGAGAATCACTTGAGCCTGGGAGGCGGAGGTTGCAGTGAGCTGAGATTGCCCTACTGCACTCCAGCCTGGGTGACAGGACAAGAGTCTGTCTCAAAAAAATAAAACTATATAAATAAATAAAGGATGGATTTTCTTTTACTTACTTTTATTGGTGTTTGTTGTACTTTCTGAATTGAAGATACATGTCACAGAGACTGAAAAATTCAAAGCTATTATTTCTTTCTTTCTTTTTTTTAAGATAGGGGGTGCTCTTTCTTTTCTTTTTTTCTTATTTATTTATTTTTTTTGAGACGGAGTCTTGCTCTGTCACCCAGGCTGGAGTGCAGTGGCGTGATCTCGGCTCACTGCAACCTCTGCCTCCTGACTTCCAGTGATTCTTCTGCCTCAGCCTCCTATATAGCTGGGACTACAGGCGCAGGCCACCATGCCTGGCTAATTTTGTATTTTTAGTAGAGACTGGATTTCACCATTTTGGCCGGACTGGTCTTGAACTCCTGACCTCAGGTGATCTGCCCGTCTCAGCCTCCCAAAGTGCTGGGATTACAGGTGTCAGCCAGTGTAATCAGGTGTGAAACACAGCCTGGCCATGGTTCTTTCCCCCAGGCTGGAGTGCAGTGGTGCCATCTCAGCTCACTGAAACCTCTGCCTTCCAGGCTCACATGACCTCCTGCCTCAGCCTACCGAGTAGCTGGGACTACAGGCATGTGCCATTGTGCCTGGCTAATTTTTGTTTGTTTGTTTTTTATAGAGACAGAGTCTCACCATGTTGCCCAGACTAGTCTCCTATGCCTAGGCTCAAGTGATTTGCATGCCTCAGTTTAACAAAGTGCTGGGATTATAGGCATGAGCCACCACACCCAGCATCAAAGCTATTATTTCTTTGAATGTCAACTCTTCTCCATTTCTCTGTTTTATTTTTCTTTGTAAATTCCAAATAGATGTATGTGTGTCCTGATCATTCTGTTCTCAAAGTCTCTTATACTTTTTTTAACTTCAAAGATGTTTCATTGTTTTTAGTTTCTTCAGATTTTTCTTACAAGTTCTTCAATTCTCCCTTCAGCTGTGTCTAATCCATTGTTTAACCAAACTGCTGAGTTTTGAAGTTCAAAATTTACACTGTTCATTTATACAAGTTATTTTGAGTTCTTTTTCAGATTTGCTTGGTTAATTCTTGAAAGTACGTTGTTCTGTTGTTCTTATTTTTAATTATCCTTTTCCCCCCAAAAAAATGTAAAGCATACTTTAAAATAATTTGTACCTGATTCTTCAATATCTGAAGACCATGGATTATTTTTCTACTGACTCTTATTTTTAGTACATTATTTAATTGAGTTTTCGGTAATTTTCTATTGTATGCTTTCCTTTGGCCGATATTAATTTATAGGGATCCCGAGGAACCTAGGTTAAGCAAATGTATCTCCACACAGGATCTGTGTTTCCTTCTGCCAGGTGTCCTGGGCCACTATCAGCCTGGAAACTCTTAAACATTAATTTTGCTTGTGGTCTACTAGAATGCAAAGATAATAAATGTTCAAATCTCCAACTCATGTGAGGGCAGGCTTATCATTATGTTTTTTTGTTTGTTTGTTTGCATTGCTTTTTTTGAGATGGAGTTTTGTTCTTTTTGCCCATCCTGGAGTGTAATGGCACGATCTCGGCTCACTGCAACCTCTGCCTCCAGGATTCAAGTGATTCTCCTGCCTCAGCCTACTGAGTAGCTAGGATTACAGGCGTGCGCCACCATGCCCAATCTCATTATGAATTTTTAAGGGAGGCTTATTTTTTCTTTCTACCACGACCTAAGGCAAACTGATTCCTCTGTTCCTCTCTTTCCCAGCAGATGAAATCTTTTCTGGCTTACCTTTTTTTTTTTTTGTATTGAGGGAATATCGCTTCAAGTAACCCAACTTTCTCCAGAAGGCTCAGATTTGACTTATTACCTTGAGCCAGACTGAAGGCTTTCTCACTTTCCCTGGTTGTAAACATTAAAAAACCCAAGCATCTAGATTCCTGCTCTCAGGAGATGCTCTTGCACAGTCTGTGAGTTTAGCATTTGCTCACATTAAGTTTCAGGCTCTTTTTAGCCTTTTTGAACCTGTGAATTTCTTCCACTTTCTTTGCTGCTCATTAATGCATTTTAAAGTCTATTTATTTTATTGTATCCAGAATTTCTTAGGGTTTATGGTAGGTTTTTCTCAGAGTATGTAGCCAATCATATTGTCAAACGCTGGTTTTCGTTCCTTTGGAATGGTATCCATTCCTAATGATGAGCATCATCAATTCCTAATGGTGAGCATTATCAATTCCTAATGGTGAGCACCATCAATTCTATGCTCATGACAGTGAATCCTACTCCATACCTTCAGACTTCAACTCTCATCTACTTTCTACTTCCCAAGGCATTTGGAAATATGAACTGGCAACTTCAATATTTTATTAGCTGTTAAAGCTCATAAGGTGTCCAAAATAAAATTTATCTTCTTCTACAAATTGATTCTCCCATCAAATATTGCTATTTTGTTTTTATAACATGTCAACATTATTCCTAGTTTTTTCAAATGTAAACCTTGAAAATACTAGAAATGATTACTGAACTTTAATACATTTCATGCAATCTGTCACTGACTCTTCTTTGTCCCAATGCCTGTATTATAAATGGTCATTTCTAATTCCCACCCAGAATACAAGGTCCTAACTACCTCAATTGAGATTAATTCCATATAATTTTAATGCAACTAGTAGATATCGATCATCTGCTTTGTGAAAGGTAATATGCAAGCTACTACAGATTATACAAAAGACATACATTATTTGGTCATTTCCATCAGGTTCTTAGTTTCACAGGAATAACAAAAATATGATATTGCTGGGCACAGTGGCTCACGCCTGTAATCTCAGCACTTTGGGAGGCCAAAGTTTGTGGATCACTTGAGGTCAGGAGTTGAGACCAGCCTGGCCAACATGGTAAAACCCTGTCTCTGCTAAAAATACAAAAATTGGCCTGGCATGGTAGTAGACACCTATAACCCCAGCTACTTGGGAGGCTGAGGCAGAAGAATTGCTTGAACCTGAGAGGCAGAGGTTGCAGTGAGCTGAGATAGTGTCATTGCACTCCAGCCTGGGCAACAGAGCAAGACTCCATCTCAAAATAAAAGATATCTACTAAATCTATTATTATTATTTAATTAAGTATTAACTAAATATAATCAATTGCCTAAATATATGGGTCAGGTAACAAATGTATGAATGGGGGAAAGAAAGATTCCATTGTTGACTGAATTTAGGGAATGAAATGAAAGACAACACACAAAAAAGCAGAGCTGGGAGCTGAGTGAGAGGGTTTTCTGATGACATTATCTCAGTACCTAAATCTAGCTAACCAAGCCACTGAATTCCCCTCTTCCTTTTCTTTATTTTTCTTTAGTTTTTTCTGGCTCACTCCATTTTTTACATTTTTAAAAAAATTGGCTATTTTATTCTAGCCATCTTTCTTTCCCCTTTGGGGGTATAATTGGGATTTAATTTCAATAATAAAAAACCTTATTTCTCTATGTCTGGTGAGGTTTTAATCTTGCAGTGCTCTGAGATGTTCGCCCCTTCCTCTGTAGTTACTATTGGTTCCTCAAAGCTTATTGCCCCCTTGAAGCCCACCTTGACTTCTATCACTGTTTTCTTCCATTTTAAGGTATCTATTACATTTATTTTCTAGGGATTTTTTTTTAGAACAAAAATACAACATGTAGCTAAGCATGAACTATTTTCTATCTGTCTTAATTCCTATCCTTAATGAACATTTAATATAGGAAAGTATATGTTTTGTAGTCGTCTTTCTATTCTTCCAGTGATAAACACAGTGACTGATTAATAGTGCTTAATACATGTTTATTAGAGTAAATTTTGTGGAGAAAGGACTGTTCCCTGGGAAATAGAAACTAAAACAAAAACAAAAACCACTTCATTCCTCTTACAGCTGCCACCAACTACAGTGAAGTCTGATTCATCATGCATATTTAGAAGACAATTTATTTGAGACTTTATGGGTGGCCGAGAATTTTTTTCAAATATTAATATTCTTGCATCAGAGGTATACTTTAAAATTAACCTTCAAACAGAGAAACTAATTATTGGCTACAAATGTAGATTATTAAAAGCATTTTAACTCAGTTCCAGATAATTTGTTCTATCATTGGATTCATTAATTTACAGACTTTGAGTCCTTGATTCTAATTTGCCACTGGAAATATTGACTTTTTAAAAAATCATGAATTATGTGTGTTATATTTGCTGTCCTCTATAAACTATAAAGAAATTCTGTTTTAGATCTGGAGAAACACATGTTTAGGTTACTCACTGTTGGCAATTCTATGACAATGGTACTGCTAATGTATGACTATGGAGGCAGAGATCTTATTTGTCTTGTTCATTCTTTTTATCCTTAGTGAGTTTCCAATATAGTTCCCTGAACATGATAGGTTCTCAATAAATATTTGTTGAATAAGTGAACAAATTAATGTGTATATATATTAAGGACCAACACTTATGTTTATACAAGCTGAATCTTGTACAATATACCATTTTCAGAATGATATTGATATATAGTCACACAAGTAAATTGGCATCGCTATTGCAAAGGATTTCTTTCTTGTTCGATAAGGTAATGCACTAACGCAAATAGAGAAAAATGAGAGGCCAAAGAAACATGAGAACAGCAGGCAGATATTTTATAACACACTTCACATTTTTAAATTACTAAAGAATGCAATTTCATGAGAGATCCTTGTTTCGTTATGAAGTTTGTCAATAAAGAGAATGATGGCCTGAGTGGTTAGAATATCTAGATTTTGTTGTAGTTCTGCTGTTTACCACCTATGTGACCCTGGGTTATATCGTATCATCTAAAAAGTCTGAGTTAATTTTGCTAAGATCTCTTCCAGCTTTAATTCTCTGTATTTGGTATTTACTTCACATATGTTGTATGCCCCAAACTCACTGGCCCACAGTTGGAGGGACTATCCCTGCTGCTACTCAACTTAAATTGGGGAAATAAAATATAACCAGTAGATAGTTTTCATGCAGGAATGCAAGTCCAGTGAGATCAGATCTTCATATTATTTTTAAAAAAGAAGCCAGAAATATGATTTTTATGTGAATTTTAAACTTTTAAATATTGGCTATGAAGTCAAATAGCTTTAAAATACTGTTCAATCCAAACGAAACATAACAGCAAGTTGGGCTTGGCCCATGGGCTGTCAGTTTATGCTTTAAAATGATTTTTCTGCCCTTATCATCTTCAATTTCTACTTTTCTGGTCAGCAAACAACAGTGGCTGTACAATATTTTTCTGCTGCCTTTATAAAAGATAGATCAAGCCTAATAGAGCTGGGTCACAGTATGTGCAGGTTGAGTGTTCTGGGATGACATTGTAGTTGTGACATGAGGAAAATGATATTCTTGAGCAAATCTGACTTCAGATTCTCAAGGCATAATATGGCTAAGTTATTTTATATGCTTATAATCAGAGAATTGTCAAATTATTTAGGAGAAAAAAAGAGATATCTAGGAGGGGTGTCAGAAGTACTACACCAAGCAATTCAGTAGAAACCTTGGGGTCTCTTTCCCATTTTGAATCAATGAGAGAATCTATAAAGTGGACTCAGTGAGGGAGGAATGTTGTTTCATATGTAACCCAATTCTATTTCTTCTACAAGTTTTCTGCCTGGTGAGGTCATCCCAACTTAATTAACATTTAATTGAATCAGAATGGTGTGGCAGAAAATCACATGGACCTTGGAATCAGACTTGGGTGTGAGTCCCATTTCAGTCACTAACTGGATGACTTGAAAGTTATTAATCTTGTCTGTGCTTCAGATACCTCTTTTACAAAAAGAAATAATACTTCACTCTGAGATTTGTTGAATGGACTAGAAATACCATATATACTGATATGGAGTGTATAATAGATGATAGCCAAACTTACCCTAAACTTACATTTCTTTTTGGAGCCCTTGCTATGTAAAAGTTTCTGTTGTGCCTTATAGAGGAAATAAACATGAACAAAGCATTATTCTTATTCTCAAGGACCAAATTCTGTAATAGGGGAAATAAAATATAACCATATATGGCTATCAGTCATGGCAGACTTTAATATACATGAACCAACAGCATGAGAGCACACATGGAGAGAGTTCTGTATTACCTCATTCATGAACACTTTTGTTAACCATCTAGTTGAAAATTGAGGTTTGATTATTTCCATAGGAAGAGCCAGGTTGAGAAGAAATACTAGGAATGATTTTCCTGGAGCAAAGCACAGCCTGAGGAAATGCATATTTCCCAGAAAGCGTAGGGCATATAGTAAAGATATTGATAGAAAATTATGGAAGAGATAAAAGATTGGAAAGCAAGGTTTTAAAATGATGGTGGCATTCACAGAGGTATACAACTTCCCCATCAATGGATTTCAATAGGTCAAGGTCATGTAAGAATGTGGTAAAAGTATAAATTGTGAGATCTACCTTCTAAAAACATCACAAAATTTCAGATAAAGTTCAACAAAGGGCAAATGAAATAAAGGATAGAAGAATGACCTAAAATTTCGCCTCCTATGAAGAACAGGTACTCTGTCCTTGAAGAGGTAGAGACTGAAGGAGGACTTGGTAGAACGTATTGATGGGACTGTAATAAAGAGGAAGGGCCAACTTAGGTGAGAAGTTACAGGAAGGGAAAATAATTAGAAGATCAAAAGTTTTTATCTTAGGGATATGGAGGAAGTCCTATCTCCTTTGGCTTCTACTGTTCTAGCAGAGGCCTAGTATGATTGACTTTCTTTCTTGAGCTATGAGGACATTTAAATAGGAACATATCATCACACACATAAAAAATAATGCTGCAATTCAAAAGGGTGGTGCTATCTTTTCTTGGGTGGAAGAAAATTAGAAGTATTCTCGTTTCGATTATTGACATGATTCAAGAAGTTGTCACAGGTATAAAAATTGAGCATCAATTGTGAAAAATGAATATTCTGAAATCAAGAAAGATTTTATAAGAATTTTCAAAAATGAATACTTAAAAGGAGGCCGTGGAAAGTTGATTGAATACTCTAAAAACTGTTTCAGATGTTTGAAACTGAACATTTCTGCAAGAACCAAGGAAATTAAAAAATTGGAATTCTTGAGAGACAAAAAAGTAAAAATTAAATACAAATTTAGAAAAAAAATCCACTTGTGAGTGCAAATTTAAAACAAATAATGCACACATAAAATGCAGAGTAGCAGAACAGAAAGAATAAGAAAGAAATAAAAGAAAATTGTTCTGAACTGACAACTCAAGTCTTAGAGGATTCACCAATTATTCAGATAATTTTAACGGAAATATACCAACACCTATTTATAGCTTGTCGAATTTTTATAAATCAAAGATGAAGTAAACTTAAAAGCACAGAAGCTAATTAGGTTAAAAAAATCACTAAGATGAGACTGGCATTGCATTTTTCCAAAATACTAAATATAAGAGGAGGGAGAATGAGCAAAAGTGTTTTGAATTTTAAAGAACTGTTACACAACACAATATATATATATATATCTTATAAGTGTATACTTCCTGAAAAATATTACTTGCATATACATTCTGAGAAGGCAACTGAAAATTAAGACAAAATCATGAACTCAAAAGTAAGAGTGCTGGAAGGGAGGCCAAGGCAGGCAGATCACTTGAGCCCAGGAGTTTGAGACCAGCCTGGGCAACATAATGAGACCCTCTCTCTACAAAAATACAAAAATTAGCCACGTATGGTGGTGTGCACCTATAGGCCCACCTACTTGGGAGACTGAGGTGGGAGAATCACCTGACCCCAGGAAGTCATGGTTGCAGTGAGCTGTGATCACACCTCTACACTCCAGCCTGGGTATCTGATTGAGACCTTGTCTCAAAAAAAAAAAAAAAAAAAAAAAAAAAAAAAAGTATTGAGCTATAAAACTAGCAACAATTTGGGGGTGATAAAACATTTTGCATATAAAAATCTTTAAAATAGAAGTTACATTCTAAAAGTGATAGTAATTGGCTTTAAAAACTGAACTGAGATTATATCATAAAAACTGGGAAATTGATGAAGAAATGAAAGAGTGATAAAATAAAATCATGTCATGTAATACAGTGGGGGCATAAGTGGATACTTTTCATTCTCGATTCTAATAACTAGAGAAACTAGTTTCTAATATCTTTTTTAAGATAGAAGTTAATTAGTTCATCATTGCTAGAAAGAAAACATTATGTAAGTCTTCCAAATCACTAGAGAAAAAAGAGAGAAATGATAACCTCAGATAAATCCTATGATGTATTAAAATTAGGAGTAATTTTATATACTAAAATGTCAACAATGGTGAATTCTATGTTATCTAAGTGTGAAATACATTGACTTTTTTACCTATGTAGTCTTGTTTGTACCTTACATTTTACAATAAATACAGATCATTAGATAATAAAAACAGATAATTTATTTTTGAGTCAGTGTGGCAAATGATACAGAACAAGCAAAACTTATTTTTAAATACAGAGAAATGCTACTGTGATATACTATCAAATGAAAGAAACCAGGACATTTCCACTTTTGCAAATAAGGACACATGTACGTAGAACAAAATATCTCTGAATGGAGAAAATAGGGATGAGATTTTTATCATTTGTCATAATTTTCTGCAGAAATTTCCTATAATTACCTGGGGTTGTTTAAAAAATAACAATAACAATAACAAAAAACCAGTCAAACAAAAAATGTCATAGAGAGGGTTTGGCTGGGGCTGCAGTGGTGAAGGACTTGAATACCAGGGTAAGGGTTTTGGGTGCATTCTTTAGTCAATGGGGAGCCACTGAAGCTTTTAAGATTAAGACAGAAGTATTGTTATTGTTTAGGTTGGGCTCAAGTGGAAAATTGACTGGAATTTATTGTAATTGTCTAGACAGGAAGTAATAAGGGCCAGAACTACATTTTGCAGAAGGGATAGGAAAGAGAAGAGACATTTGATCAGAGAACGGAACAATCAAAAGGACTTGGTGGCAGTATTCAATGACAAAGAGTACAGGAAAGAGAGAAGCCAAAGTATATGCAATCAAAGTTATCGAGGTAAATTGGTACTCATAGCAGGGGTGGATAGTGAACGGAAGCAAGAAGAGGGGAAAGTTTAGAAAAAAGGATGATGAATTTGATTTTAAATATATTTCTGATGCTGAAGAGATATCACATTTTTGGGATTTTTACGAGATAATGGGTGCAAATCATATCTTATGTTTTAATAAACTGCATCTAGAAAGTCTGCTTGAGGACCTGTAATGGTCTCATTGAATCATCCTTCCCTTCCTTGACAGCACATGGGCAAACAAAACAGAGAGTGCCCAGTCCTCTATGGCCAGTGACCCACACCATGCTTGCTTCCTTCCCTGCCAAGAGATTGGAAGCATAGCTCTAATTCCAATGCCAAAGATCCCACCCAGGTCCAAGAGTCCCTAGGTGATTTCTGACATTTCCAGCCAGAACTGCTTTTAGACCTTAGCAACTAAGTTCCCTTCTCTGGACTTGGAACTTTAGAGGGTTGGCCTTTCCCATAGGGTGTAAGGAGTTTGCAGAGCTCCCCTCTCCTAGAACTGCCCCACTTCTACAGGGCTCTAGGAAGCTGAGATGCTGAAGCCAGTTCTCAAGGCTTGCTCAGCCCTCTTCCCCAATTGGTCCTCCCAGGAGTGGGCTGTGCTGTTGCTGTGTTTTTCTTGACCCAAGTGATGGTTAAGAGGTGACTGTTTGGGAGGAGAAATATGGGTTTAGATAGGTTTCAGTGTCCACTTCATTGGCCTAAGGCTCTTTGTGGTGAAAGATGACAGTGTGGGAAAAGAAGATGGGTGGACCACAATATGAAGTTTTCTTTATACTCTGGCCATGAATCATGCAGTCCACAGGGGCCATTCAACCCTGTGTAGAGAGCAAGCTGAGGCAACAAGCAGAGCAATTAAAGGTGAATTAAAATCGAGGAATATCTTAATATTTTGGTTACTGGTCCTAGTATGCTGAACATACTGGTGGGTAAGGGAAAAATTAGGCACAGATTTTTAACAAGGCTTTCTCCCAAACCACAATTAGAGGCCCATTTGAGGAATCTTCCTATCCCTTTGTGACTCACAGTAGACTCTAATCACCATTTCCTTTAGTAGCCTGTGATGGGAAACACCAAGAAAAGGGAGGAGATGCATCACACTTTGGCATTCCCTGGTTTTCTGCTTTATTGGTGTGGTTCTTAAATGAAGAAGACCACTGTCCTCCAGCTCCTCTTAAACCATGCTTTTTTCCACATCCTTGGCACCACTCATAGGCCCAGAGTGGCTCTCAAAGGGTAGATTTAACCAGTTAGGTGACTTTTGTACCTCTGCCTCTGCACAGAGCCCTTCTTCCTTCTTTTATCATGTGACCCTATATATAATGGCTATAGCTGATTGGATCAAAGGGGAGGTACATGCAACAATGTTTCCAGGCACTAAAGCAGGGGTGTCCAATCTTTTGGCTTCTGTGGGCTATGTTGGAACAAGAAGAATTGTCTTGGGCCACACATAAAATATATTAACACTAATAATAGCAATGAGCCAAAAAAAATTGCCAAAATAAAAAACTTTTAAGAAAGTTTACGAATTTGTGTCTGGCTTCATTCAAAGTCATCCTGGGCTGCATGTGGCTCACAGGCCATGGATTAGACCAGCTTTCACTAGAGAGTAGTGATGGTGCATTGTCTAAAATGCCATATGGGACCATATGTGGCCAAAGGAGGTCAATCAAGATACAAAGGTGATGGGAGAGGCAAAGATGCACACGGCCATGGTGCCCAAGAGAAACAAAAAGATTGCCCTACTCCTGGACTTCCCAGTTCCCATTCTTGTCCTTGTGGGGCTCTTCTCTTCTTTGTCTTCTCTCAACTGCCAGTGAAATTTTCTTTGCTTTCTTATAGTATAAATATTTTGCATAAGCTTTTTAGGTCTCTATTCCTTGTAACAATCACAAAGACACTCGGGTCAGGTTACACGTGAGAGAACTTAATCTTTTATCTTTAAGATTCAATGATTGACTACTAGATTTGCATCATGTTGACCTTTCCTCTCTCGTGAGAGTTTATACAGATTGCCAGGGCCACTCAGACAACATATGGCAGATTTGGGTGAGGAACGTTGGCTTGGTTTTCTTTCAGCAGCTATCCTCATACTAAGCTCTGTTCGACAAGTCAGTGCCTACTTCCTAAATACTGATAAATAAGATCAACAATAACTTATCAAACATATCCACAAATCCCTCGGTACAAGGTTCAAATTCAAATTTTCCCAGTTAACTAATTTTTTCTCTCCTTTCTTTTACAGTCAGTCCTTCTAGCTCATTGTAGATCCTATGCTGAATTCAGAGGACTGTGAACAAGATTCTGTATGCATCCTTTCAACTCTTCTGACTACATATCACTCGAACAGCTTCATGGGAAGGTAAGATAATAAAATTTACATTATATTCAACCCAGTAATTTGAAAAAAACTATTAAAACATTTAAACAGTGCATCACAGCTGTCCCACTGACCTACGGTCTCAAAATTCAAATTGTTCTTCTCTGTGGAAATAGTCACAGGAGATGAGAGGCATGAAGCTCTCTCTTTTATCCAGTGCTTGCACCTCTGTGGCTCTGATATCTAGGGACCTCTAAGCTGGGCTACCTGAATTGCCCAGGAGAAATTCTCTGCATATCAGCCGTGGATTCCATGTAGTTCACTGTGGAATTGTACTTAGCACAGTACATGGTTGGCAGGCTGACTCCAATCTGCTTCCCATATCATTTTGGCTCATGTGCCCAGATGTTGCATTATATTAAATATTTAAGCCCTCATAGCATCTATGTAGGTGAAAGAGAAAGGAACTCAATCTGTTGCTTCAAGTTTTATGCCGCAGTTCAGTTGGCAAAATACTTTCCCACCCATAACCTTACTTGCCCTCAGAAAGCTCTATGAAGTAGACACAGTGATCTTCATTTTATAGTTGAGCACAGAAGACTCAGACAGGTCAATGGCTTTGATAAATGGCAGAGCTAGAACCTGATCTCCAAGTCTAGTATTTTTGCTACCACTCATTCCTTCATTCATTTACTCAACAAACATTTCTTGACTACCTATGTGGATCGGATATTATGCTGAAAACCAGACACACAGAAGTGAACTTCTTTATCCATCTTGAGAGACCAGAGAATGCTTCCCAATAGGAGTGGTGTCCAAGCTGAGAAGCGAAGAAGTGATAGATGTTATTCAAGCAAATTGGGAGGTCTGGGAGTATTCCATACAGACTAAATTTTTATCTTTAAACTATTCCAATGGATCTGAAAAATAGGAATGAGACAAGGAAGCTAAGGATTAAAGTTCCACAATTGTGCAATCTCATATTTAAAAGATGAGGATTGCAATAATTAGACTTCCATTTTTTCTTTAGGAATTATATTGAATGTCTTGTCATTACCTTCTCAAGCCCAAAGAAAGTCTGATACTTTTCAAAATGGGTTTTTGTTTGTTTTCACTAACTTAGTGATGATTCTTTGGCAACCTGGTTTGTTTTTATAATCTCAATGATAATTGAAGATGGAGTCTTAACTATGTCCCTTTCACAAGAACCCTGAGGCTGTCACCTCTTTTGAGGTCACTGCTTACAAAAGCTGGAACCTACTTTATAAAAAGCCAAATGGTACGGGTTGTTCACACAGCACCCCTTAGAAAGGGGGATGCCGAATGCTGGAGCAAGGGCTGTTCCTGATATCTCACAGGGTGTTGACGCAGAAGGCAAATGCCTCCAGCTATCTAAGCAAGTCCTGACTTTTTCTACACACAGAACATCTCTAGACATGACAGAGAACAACAAAACTGCAGGCAGGATCCAAAGGACACCCTTGTTTGGATGTGTTAGAAGGTTCACTTGACTTGTTAGTTTTTAGGTTGGCAGTTATCAGGAAACAGGAAAGGGCATATAATCCTCGTGAGATAATTAAGTCTTAGGAGCACAGTTTCATCAACTTCCTAATGAATCCCATATTCTATTGGCTTTGAGGAGAGTCAACACCCAAACAATGTAATAAACACTGCATTTCAAAGCAGGAAACTATTCGCAGGGGTGGGATGAGGAGATACTTTACAACAGAATCCTGGGAACATCACTAGAAAGAAAGAAAGTTGGGGAACAATGCCAGAATGGGAGACAAAGCTGACCCAGATAGAAGGACAGGTAACACGCACAAGGAGTGGTAAACCCAGAGTACTTAGGCAGGAGAATGAAGGATATAGTTAAAACGTTGTCTTCAATTGTCATTGGTATAGTTATTTCTAGATGAATACATTGGCAATAGATGGGTTGGCAGTTCATCAGGTGAAATCACACTCCAAGCTTCATCATTATCGACTATCTGAAGAATATGAATGAGGGGTGTGGAGAGATTCCTGTGCTGATTAGTGGCTTAGAAAGCTTTATGTAAGGATGAATGTAGAAACTTATAAAGGAATAAATAAAAGCATGAGAAGACATTTTCATGTGATAATTACAGCATTATTATTATTAAAATTCATAAGACTCAGTTCTTACTTTGGAGGAGTTCACAGCTTAGAAGGGGAGACATGTAAATTAAAGGAACCTGATGGTTTGATTTAGAGTGCTCTGGTAGAAATTTGTAGTGGCAAAACAATACAAAAGGCAGTAACTATCTCCACCTGAGGGAGTTAGGGAACGCTTCCTGGTAGAGGAGACATATGATCTGGGTCTTGATGGATGAATAAGAGTTTGCCAGAATGAACAGGAAGGAAGCATATTCTGATAGTAAGGGAATTACCTATTCTCTCGCATACCTTTTTCCACTAACTCCTGTTAAAAACAAATATGTCATTTGAGAACATTCACCCTTGTCATTGTCAAGGGTAAATTGATACATCAGAAATAAGAGTCCTGAGAACAGAGAACAGTGTAGTCCAATAGAAATATAATGTGAGCCCCAAATGCAAGCCACAAATATAATTTTAAAATTTATAGTAACCACATTTTTTTAAAAAAGGAAAGAAAAACAGTTGAAATTAATTTTAATAATATATTTTATTTAACCTAATATATCAAAAATATTTTTATTTCAACATATAATCAGTATAAGAACATTTTGGTGTGATATTTTACATTCTTGTACCAAATCTTTGAAATCTGTTACATATTTTACATTTACAGCACATTCCACTTCAGGCTAGCAACATTCCAGGTGCTCAACAGGCACATGTGGCTAGTGGCTACCGGATTGGAAAGCTTCAAAAACCAGCTTGTTATTTTAGGGTAGTGGGAATGGGGACAGGCTAGGATACCCTGTGGGAGGGAAAACCTAGAATTGGTATACAGGGGAGGCCAGGGGCAGGCCAGGGGCAGGACAGGGACTGACGGTGCTTACTAAGGGCCTAGATGATGAGTTTTGCTTATCCAAAGCTGGCCAGCAAGGTCAGTGCTGGTGTCTGCTGTTCCACCCACAGAAAATATGTCCAAGTCAAGTTTTCCTGGGAAAATTCTTATTTTGCTTTTTAAAAATTATTTTATTTAAAAAGCCCACAGGCTACTCTTCTCAACACCTAATAATGTCTTTCCCAGCTCTCTTAGGAAACAAGGCCCTGAAATTTCCCTCACATATTAGCCCCAGTGGACACTGTCTCTATTCCATAGAAATGTTGCCCAGAAATGAGCTCATAGACCTTCTCATCATGGCCAGAGGCAAGCAGTACTGTCTGGGACACCAGGAGCAGAGGTCAGAGGCGAGCTCAACTTTCCTGAAATAATGCGCTGATATTTCCACTGCGAAAGATCTGTCATAGATGGTGCCTAAAACTGACTCAGCTCTGCCTGGGGCATAAGAGAGAATGGGGTTTTTGAAATTCCTTAATCTCATGGTCCAGAATGTCCAAGGAAGTCAGTCATTGTGGACTTCCCCTCCTGTGTCTCGGCCTCCTGCTCCTCACCGACTCCCTGGGTTCTACCCAGACTTCTGGGCCTCATGCTCCACCAATACTCAAAATAAAGCAGTAGGCAGAATGTCACTGCACTTGACCTGGTCATTTTCTTTTAAGGAAAACTCCCTTTCCGCAAGTTCAGAGAGATCTACCCAACACTTGGCTGTAGCTGCTGGATAGGTGACTGAGACAATAGAGATCAAGAGAAATCACTCAGTAAAGGAGATGCTATTCAGTCTGAGTCCTGTGCTAGCCCTTACTGCTTTTGAACATTGCCTGTGTTGTGCATGGATACCAAAGGGTTATTTGAAGGAATAAGCCATTTATCTTCATCGTTTTTGGCAGTGCATAACTCAAGATCTCTGTGAAACTTACTGGAAATGATTAAAACACAGAATGTTCTCCAGGAAGATGGCATGTACTTTTTGAAGGAAAGCCAAGGCAGGTCAGAATGGATGTGCCAAATAATTTCTGTTTTGATTTTATCATCATCATCATCATCATTATCACTATCATCATCATCACTATTATCATTATAATCTCCACTTTTTGCTTCTTTATTGAGTTTTATATATTTTGATTATTTAATCAAGGAGAATGTTTTTACGCTTAAAGGCTTTTAGGCAACCTAGTCCACCAGAAGACAATGTCCCTCTCTCTTTGTGTGTGTGTGTGTGTGTGTGCATCTATGCAAATTGTCTTTGAGTGCAGGTAAATAAATAAAACAAGCCATTACTAAAATCATTATTGCCTGGGTCATTACCCATAATACCATCTGCTAGTATTTTATCAAGCCTCCTTCTATTAAAGGGCCATTAAATTACTTCTTGTAGAAGGCGTATAAATCAGCCCATGTGACAGATAAATAGCTCACCAAGTAACTTTGTTTTAATTGTCTCTGCCACCCTCCAGTGTCACTCAATTTATTAATTGGTAGCACCTTAATGAAAGATTCCCAAAACCTGATCTTGTCAATAGATATAGGGAAAGAAGTAGGACTGCAACACTGGAATAAGGGCTAAATTCCATATGGTTCTATTTCTACGGAGCAATTCATAGCATGATTTAAAATGTGTATCTCCCTCTGGTGGAAAATGATTTGTCTATAAATTGGAAAGAGTAAACAGAAGTGGAGAGAATTTTGAATTTACATTTGTTCATGAGATTTTGCTTACAGACTCTCACTTGAAATCCATGTAAACACTTTTTTTTTTTTTTTTTTTTTTCCCTCCAGGGTAAGGGACTTGTGTCGTTTTGGGCATGTATCAATGCATATTATATATTTGTGTTTTGGTCCTTTTTTTGTTTTTTTGAGAAGGAGTCTCACTCTGTCGCACAGGCTGGAGTGCAGTGGTGCAATCTCAGCTCACTGCAACGCCTGCCTTCTGGGTTCAAGTGATTCTCTGCCTCAGCTGCCCAAGTAGCGGAGATTACAGGAGCCCCCCCACTACACCTAGTTAATTCTTGTATTTTTAGTTGAGACCATCTTGGCCAGGCTGGTCTTGAGCTCCTGACCCCACAATCCACCCACCTTGGCCTCCCAAAGTGCCAGGATTACAGGCATGACCTACCATGCCCGGATAGTCCTCTTTTTTTTTTTTTTTTCCTTGTCTTCCCCTGTGACTTCCATTTGGTATGAGTCCTGTGCTAGTTTTTATGGCTTGTGAGAGTTGCCTGTGCTGTGCGTGGATGCCTTGCCAGTAGCTTGGGCTGCTCTAGCTTTGGGACCAGCCTAAGGGTTGAGTTCTGTATTGCTGGAGCTAGATAGTTGTACAGGTGTTGCGATTCAAGACAAGAAGATGCTGAGGCCAGGGGAGCTGGCACAAAAATAGTAAGAATAGAGCCAAGGACCAAACTCCAAGTGAGAATGAAAATAAAAACTAAATCTGAAGGGCCAAAGGTGGAAACCAATATTGAGAGTATAGATTTTACAATTTGGAACTAGGCAGATGATATCAAGCCACCCTACCAGTAAATGCAGGATTTGGAAAATAAACTTTTGTTTAATATGGCTCCAAAGCTCTTTGTATAACACCATGCTTCCTCCTCGTCTATTAATAACTGCATCTTAGACTTTTTTCAAGTCATTGAACCTCGTGTTTCACAGGTGAAAACACAATCTCACAGGATGGTTATACTTGTGAAGAAGTGCCGAAAGCATGGAGCAGATGTTAATCATTATCATCAGATAATTAGTCACTCCTCAGGAATATTCAGACCTAAACTAAAAAAAAAAAAAAAAAAAAAAAAATAGGAAAAGAAAAAAGGCTGTTTATCTGCATGGTCTACATAGCCATATGAAGAGATAAAAATCTGGGATATTAGTGAGTTACTTCATTGTCATATTACTAAATTTGGATGGAATGTTTTTCATGGAATCAAATTGTTAATTGATTGAATCGACTGGTTGGTAATTAAATCAAAGCAGCTGAACCAACTCTGTATAGACACATCAGAAACATTCCTTTCTGATGATCCTGGTTCCTCCAGGGTTTTAGGACTAGCAGTTGGGAAAATATTGAAAATCAAGTTTGCTTTGGCTCTCTATGGGTGGGCGATTGATGTGTCATGAAGTACACGGAAGAGGCTGCAATGGGTCTACCGATTGGGCAGCTTCTGTGATTTGCTTATCTTCTGTGGTTACAATAAAGAAAACATAAAAATCCACTGGTGATGACAGGGTTCAATATGTAAACGCAGCTGATACATTTCTTCTACCGCTAGGTGCAGACTAAATTTTTCTTCCCATGAAAAATTAGTATAATTTCTTCTTAGAGATATTGAGAATTGTGTAACTTGTTTTTGCTTGAATTTCCAGGACACTCTGAGAAAAATTATGGCTAACATAAACTAATTATGTTATATATCCATGCTGACATACTTATATATTTATATTCCTCTCTGTTTCCTTAATGCTTATTTTTATTTGTATTTTTTCTTAATTTAGTTTTTAAAAATATTATATTAAAAATTATTCACTAAAAGCTTACTCAAGCACTATGTGATAGACATTTAAACAAATTATATAATAAAATTATAAAATTTTACAATAGTCAAACTGTGCACATAAGACCTTAGTACATCTACACAAAAAATAGAATATTTCAGCCAGGTAGTGTTTTATTTTGTCAGCTGGATTTTAGAAACATCAAAATAAAAATAATTTTTTCCCCTTTCCTCTCTGGTTAACAGAATCCCACTTGTCCTTCATGACCCAGCTCAAGTTCTGCTTTCTTCATGAAGTCTTCTTGGCTGTTCTAACCAAATGACTCTCTTTTTGGAATTTCCATAGCACTTTGAGCTCACAGTGCACAGTTTAGAATTTTGTTATGCTGCCCTGGATTTTTCCTTCATTGTTTCTGCTCTAGCTATGCTGGCCTGCTTCTTTTCCCTTGTCTCTGCCTGCTGCTTTCCCAACTGTGACTGTTTTTGCTGCTTCCACCTGTCTGAAGTGGTCTCTCCTATGTTCTTATCAGATTCTATCCACTTACCAGGGCATGGTCAAGTAATATTGCCCTATGAAGCCTACACAGCTCAGTTCAGCCAGCCACATCCCTACATTCATAGTGCCTACCATCCACGTTATGGAAACAATTCTCATAGATATTTTTGGATGTCTTCCATTGGGTTCTTATAAAGCAATGTTTTAATTATTTAAATTATAAGTTTAGCTTGAGAAACTATGGGAAATATATGGTTATTGCTAAAAGAATATTCACATTTATTCTTACATCCTATGACAGTGGTTCTCCAAATTAGCTGCATGTCAAAATCACCTCTGGCATTAAATAAATACAGAGACACAGCCCTAACCTCAACTGATGACTGATTATCTTTAGGGTTTTTGCCTGGGCATTCATGTTTTAAATAAGCTCCTTATTTTGATGCATGGACAAATATGATAACCACTGGTGTATGAAGAGAGTTGTGGAGAATAACTTGGAAGAGTTTATAAAACCTCTGAGTACATAAGTTTAGATTTTGATAGAAAGTAGTAAAGAAATCCCATCACCCCATAAGACAGAATTGCAGGTCAGTGGTTAGAGAAAAAGTTTAATCCTTAAAAAAAAAATGGGGCGACAGAGCGAGACTCCGTCTCAAAAAAAAAAAAAAAAAAAAAAAAAGACAGCCTGTCTCTACTTAAAATACAAAAAAATTAGCCAGGTGTGGTGGTGGGCACCTGTAGTCTCAGCAACATGGGAGGCTGAGGCAGCAGAATGGCATGAACCCGGGAGACGGAGTTTGCAGTGAGCAGAGATCGTGCCACTGCACTCCAGCCTGGGCGACAGAGCGAGACTCCATCTCAAAAAAAAAAAAAAGATCCTTAATATTATGCTGGATATTATGACCCTTTTCATTGTATGTTTAGCGTCTCTTATGTCTCTCACCTTACGTTTTGAGTCTCTGTTCTTATTTTTTACAACAAAAAAGAACAATGAAATCTATACTGCAATTACTTAATTGTTCACCTGAGGAATTTAGTACTTGTCCTTGGTCAAATCTATATTATTATACCTAAGACATGTACTAGTCTGTACCCTTAGTTGCAAGTGACGATATACCAAATCAAATGAGTTTAAGCAAAAAATAAGAATCTTTGAAATGCGAGTTCATGAGCTATGGTAAAGACAGGTTGGCTGTTCCTCAGACCATTGCTCCTCTCTTATGGGTACTCATCTGTGCTCTTTTCCCAGCCTCCCTGCAATTGGGCATGACAATATGACTAAATTCCACTAGTGGAATGTGGGCAGAAGCGATATATAGGTACCACTAGCTGGCTCATGAATCCCTCCTATGTGCAATACCCCATTTTATTTTACCATTTGGCCCCTGAATAGAGAAGGCTCCAAACACCAAAATGAAATGGAGCCACGGGCTGGAAGAAACCTGAGTCACTGAGTGACTGATCAAAGAAAAGCCACCTAAAAGAGTATGGACTGCATGAGTAGGATATACTATGTGATATACTTTAGTGTATACAAATAAATATACTATGTGAAGCCACAAATATTTTGGGACAATATTAACCATTGAATGCACTGGGGTATCTCACATAACATAGAGAAAAAAACAACATCCAAACTATGAGAAGGGTTGTTACGCAACTAGGCTTCTTCAGAAACAACTGGAACCACATTAAAATGTCTTTACAAATCTACTTGTTTCTAGAGCTCTATTAAACCATTTTCTCCTAATCAGTAGAGAAAATGAGAGATCATTGGCCTAATTTTCACTCAGGAGAGAGATGTACTGGGATTTAGATGCAAGTAGGAAAGAACAGAGACAATTGTGACCCTAGAGGCATTGGATAAGACCTAAGGGGATCATGCTGAGATTTGAGATTGGGTGCATTATCTGTTGGCACTTGAGTTAAGGAAGGTCTTCCTACCTTTTTTGAGGGGAAAAGGTGATAAGTCCCTGTTAATACTTTAACAGAGCTTAGGATCCTCTGCCTTGAGTCCACTAAAAGCACAGACTTTTACGGTGACTTTTAGCCATCCAAAACAAAAGGATGTGTATTTTGCACTTATAAATTATTCATTTTTTATTATGCTTACCTGGTCTGCCATATAGAATATTAGGTGCCTGTGATCATTCTATGATACTTATTTTTGACTCTACTGTCTAATTTCAGTAAATGCCTAATATGTTTCATCATCGATGGATTATTTTGTCACTTCTCCCTCTAACCCAGTTTTGTTTGAATGTATAAATTCAACCTAAAATTTTTATTAAATTACTAAAAGAAAGCACATCATTGTTTTAGAGCATGTCTAAATTAGAAACGCCTCTCTGTTCCAGACTAGGCTGTACTTTGCTTATTTGGATTGTATTAAGATAGGAATTTTAGAATATTGATAATCATGTACTGATCAAAGAGACCAAAATATCTCTCACTCTTTGTGGAATACTTTACAATGCCAAGGAATACTGGAATATTACCGGCTCTGCTTTTAGCTCTTCATTGAAGGTAGGACCCTTTGATAAGACAAATGATTTCTCTTCACTAGAACCTCAAAATGGAATAAAAACAATAGCAAATGAATTGTGCTATATTACAAATGAACCACATTGCTGTAATACAGGGTGGGGAAGAAAAGATCTAACCTACATGTCATCTTGGAAAACATTATTTCAACCATATCCTGAAAGATTAAAGATTAAAAAAAAAAAAAAAAAACTATGCACAAGTACTATGCTCTAGTTAGTAAATTTGTTTTTCACAGAGGTATGGATTAGCAATTCTGAAACTTTTTTGTTTATATTCCAATACTGAATAGATAAGTAAATTTACTATAAATAATGAAAGCTTAGTTTCTCATTGTTACAGCAAGAGCTTGCAAATAAGTAATAGGGACGATTACTAAAGGGAACCCCATGTTATTAGGTGGAATCAGAGATATCGGTATGAACTCATGGTTTTGAATGATGTGGAAATAGATATAGGTGTATATGTGTGCGTGGGTTAGTATACATACATATATTTTTTAGCTCTGCTGCTAAGAGAGCCTGGAAATAATGATATCCCAGTTACAAAAGAAAACCCATCCCTGAGATATTGGTTTCTAAACACCATTCACCAGTTAAAGGACCTAGACTCCTCAGAGAAATGTCTGACTCCAAGAAGGGGTCAGGAAAGTACGAGATGAGCCTAGAAACATTTAATGATGCCGGAAAGTAAGGAAGTGCTCAAAAAATGATGGAAGCATGTCGAGAAACTGACTGAAGGAAGTTCCCAAATAACACATCTGAGTCCATCTGTGTAATAAAACAGATAATGATGGTAATGGCTAAAAACACAGAGAGTAAATAAATATCCACGAGTCCACATAGATGTAAATAATTAAAGAAGTGATGGAAAAGAGATAGCTCTTTAAGTTGAATTCCAATTCATACATGAGGAAGGAGTGGTGAAAACAGATGCCAGAAAACTTTTACAGCTAAGAGGAGCCTATGGAGACATGACAACCAAATGTAATGTGGTATCCTGGGTGAGACTCTGGAATGGAAAAGGACCTTAAGTAGAACTAAAGAAACTATGAACTGTAGTTAATAATCATGTGTCCATATTGGTTCATTGATTGTAACAAGTATCATTAATATAAGATTTTAACAACAGAAAGAACTAGTTGTGGGGTATATATGTATTTTAAAACTATTCTCAAAAATAGTCAATTAAAAATTTTAAAAGTCACTGTTTGGCAAATACCATAGTAATAATTGTTGCAGTCAATTATCATCAATGGATATTAAAATTAGGGGGCAAAAATACTTGTGTAGTTTAAAGTATCTCAGCGTAAAATGCTTATTAATTACAAAGAGGAAGTGAGTAACTACAGTGGAGAAACGTGGCAAACATCACCTTAACCAAATGATCACCTTAACCATTTCCACAGCAATGAAACATAGCGGCATCCTGTGCCTCCCACTGCGATGCAATGTCCCCATAGGCAGTGATTCTCCGGTTTTAATATTTATATGAAGCACCTAGGGATCTTGTTAAAAATGGAGATTCCGACTAAGGAGCATTGGGGTCTGAGATTCTGAATTTCTAATAAGATCCCTGTGGATCAGATGCTGCTGTCAAGTGGACCACAATTTGTGAATCAAGGCCTGTAGGAAAACCTTGCCACTTTTCAGCAAAGAGGGAGGAGGCATGGCAGAAGATATTTACATCCCTTTTATGACCTTCCTCCAGTTTTTTCTTTACTTGGGATACTAAGGGATGCCTTTTTTTTTTTTTTTTTTTCCTCCAGTGCATTTTTAGCATCATAAATACCCAAAGCTCAAGGCAAATATATGGCCCATCTGTTTTGGAAGAGGCCAGAGATCTTTGTACACTTTACTTAGCAGCAATAGGTGATGGTCTCCGACTGTTGATATCATCTGATGTCCCTGATTAGGAAACATTGTTGGACTGTGGTGTGGTATGGGTAGGGCATATTGAGCGCCATTTAAGGAATTATCCTGAAGCTCTATTACAATTATCATGAAAGATCAAGCATACATTAGCACCAAAGCCAAAGAGACACTTTCCAGCAGTATGGAACAGCACATCAAGGAAGAGACAGGTATCACTGCACACCGATTCAGATGGAATTCTATATCTTCATGGAATTCTGTGCTCGATGGTTGTCTGGAGTTCTCAGTAACCAGATAGGTTGTTTCTGTCCTGGCCAGCGTTCCCAACCTTTCAATTTCAGGGATAGCAGCTGCCTAATGTTGTAGAACTAAAGGATCCTCTTCAGCAGGACAATTTGAAAAAAACACTTGAGCCATTTTGTTCTTGGCCTTAGTTGCTGGACTGAAAAGGTCCTTGGTTGCAAGAAGACACAAACGGCCTTGTTGCCTGGTGTGATTACATTTTATATTTTAAAGTCATATAGGAATTAATGAGAGCTGAGCTAACTTCATCTAAGAAAACGAAATTGGGGTGAGAGAATGCCAGGTGTCAAGACTTTGGTCAGCCCTTGAAGAGGTTCTCTCTAAGCCAGCTGCTGGCACCAAGTCGAAAGCAACCGGAGGTAGTTTATTTTATTTATTATTTTGTCCCAGGACATTTTTTCTGGCTTCACATAAAAGTCTCTACTTCCATTCCTTTTGCTCTCCGCAGGCTTTCCCAGTTTCTACCCTGTTCTGTCATGGTTGAATCAACGATGATTTGGAAAATCTGCCTCATTTTTCAAATTCATCTCCATCTTCTGAATTCCCTCCAATGTTGCCTCTCCAGTTGGCTTACCTGGGTTTGTGTCTTGCATCCCTCAGACAAGCAATTATTCACCTTTTCACATAATCTAAGAGATTCTTTACATGCCCTTCACTGGAACCTCTTAAGGCAGGTGATGCCTTCCAGATTCCATGTGATAGTCATCTCTAACCTATAATTCTATTTTAAGTCAAACTTCCCATTGTGTGTGAAAGTGGATTAAAAGAATGTTAAAAGCATGCAAGTTTTCAAAAATGTCAGTTTTCAAAAAGTGATTTTTTTTTTTTTATAAAGGATGTACTGAAAAAGTGCTGAAGATGTGATGCAACGCAGGAAGAAATAAACACAAAAATACAAATATCTGGGATCCAGGAAACATGGAAATCAACACCGGAGAGGACTGAAAAAAAAAAGTCAAAGATGATGCTGAGGGGGGAATCTCAGGATGGCAGCTATGAAGCAGACCCCAAGAGCAATGTTCCAGACGGAAATGAGAGGGCAGAGGGCCTGAGGAGTAATTGAGTTGAACTCTATTGGAGTTTGGAAGGAGGTAAAATACGTGTGGGGGAAAGGAAAGCATGTAAAAAGCTCAACCCTTATCTTCCACTTAATACCATGGGAAAGGTTAAGAAAAAATCACTGTGTACCATTTACACATACAGAAGGAAGTAGTGGCAAGGAACATAGGAGTTGAAGTGTTTGCCTCTGAGGATGAGGTCAGGGGTGGAAAGGAACACAGAGATGGCTGCTTTTTTTGAAAACCTTGGAAAACTATCTGACATTTATCTAAATTTATACATATATAAATATATACATGAAACATATTACATGTATAAAAGTATATTTTCATATATATGAACGTCAGTTTCACATTATATATATGTGTTTATATATACACACAGATATAAACACACACATATATAAATACGTACATATATATGTGTATATATATTTAAAATGTTCATTGTTTTTATTTTCAAAAAGGTTGATGGGACTGGGTGCAGTGGCTCACTGTAAACCCAGCAGTTTGGGAGGCTGAGGAGGGCAAATCACGAGGTCAAGAGTTCAAGACCAGTCTGGCCACCATGGTGAAACCCTGCCTCTACTAAAAATACAAAAAATTAGCCAGGTGTGGTGGCACATGCCTGTAGTCCCAGCTACTGAGGAGGCTGGGGCAGGAGAGTTGCTTGAACCTGTGAGGCAGACATTGCAATGAGCTGAGATTGCGCCACTGCACTCCAGCCTGGGTGACAGTGTGAGATTTCATCTCAAAAAAAAAAAAAAAAAAAAAAAGGTTGATGGAGCAATTTACTTTAAGGGATAAGTAACCCTGATAATGGTCTTAGGAGTCAGATGACTAAAGTAACTCAGTTCAAAAACCACTTATTAAGTACGTGCTGTGTGTCAGATGCTATGGAGACAAAGGTAAGTAACAACATTCAAAGGTAAAGAACATAACATTTCTGCCCTCAGGGGCTTCACAATTTAGGCCAAATTAGACATACATGCAAATACTACGATATAGAATATGATAGCAAATATTGGAAATAATACTCTGGGGAGAATGGAGGAAGGAGCAATGGCGTTAGAGTAACTGGATTAGGGAAGGATGCAGGGAGAGTTAATGTCATTGCCCAATACCCAGTATGAGCTGGTTTGTTTTCCAGCTCTTATTCCTCATTTTTTTTTTTTGTTGTTTGAGCATAATGTAAATGACAAGGAACCTCTTTCTGACCTCTACAATATTCTTTGGGTTAGGAGAGATTGGAAACTCTGGAAATAGAAAATGAGAATAACCTTGCAGATGAAGAAGGGACTAGAAGAGAGTTGCAGAGACAGGGTGGAAAGGGTGTCTGAGGAGAGTGGCAAGTCTCACATGTGAAGACAGAGTTTATGAAGCAGATTTGACCCATGGTGAATGGAGAGCAGTAAACGTTTAGAGAAATTTGATGTGTTCAAACAAAATAAATGAACAACATCCTGAAAGTAAACTGGTTCATAGAAGGTCCAGAGTAAGAGTTATGATGGTGTTTGTGCTTCCAGTGTCTGGCTAGGGTCTGGAATGGGGTGAGAGATCAATTTAACAGCATGGAACCAGTCATCTGTCCTTTGAAGCAAATGCTTAAGGGCCCATTCCCTGAAAGATCCTCACTAATGATACTGCTACAAGGAACAATAATGCGGGTGACTCATATTTATTGAAATACGAACAACTTTTGAAATGGAAAGAAACAAATCACAAGGAGGTAAAAGCCAAGTGTTGCTATAGGAATTTCATTAAAAAAAAAAATACATTTCTCAACTGGGGAGCTGTCTTCTACTTTCTTTTTAGCTCTACTTCCCTTCCTTTCACCCCACAAATCTTCCAGCTGGAAACATTTGTTGAACACCCAGCAAGTACTAGTTTCCATGTAGGACACTATATTTCAATGGCAGAGAGAGACAGAGCTACAAATAACAATAATGCAATTTAGTATGTGCTGTAATAGAATACTGAGGAGCACAGAAAAGGACTTAATCAACAGAATACATAGATCTAGGAAATTTAGTGGTAATATTGTGGAAGACATTCAGGCTGAATCTTGAAGAAAAATCACAGTTTTGTGAATTATTGAAAACAAAGGAGAAGGAGATTCACAGTCTAAAAAATTACTTAGCATGAGTTAAAGATATACAGTAAGCCATGTGGTTTGGCGAAGGGAGATGCTGTGTTGTCTGGTGTGAAGGCCTACAAATGCAGACTAGGGTCTGCTTGTGAAGGGATTTTAATATCACTCCAAAAAGTTTGTATTATATCTAAGTGAGTTGATGGTCTGTGTCCTGGTGGAGGATGATAGAAAAGGCAGGAGACTTATTACAATTTCAATGATGGGGAGTGGAGGGTGATCACATTTTTATGTACCTCAAGGAAACTTGAGTTTTTAAGAGCTTGAAAAATATTATAGTAGACAATGAAATGGCACCAGTGGTTTAAAATCAGAAAATCACACAAACGTGAGTTACTGTGAAACTGATAAAGCTTAAGCTTCTGAAACCTCCATTTTCAGGACCTTAAAGAGGCCCAGGCTGGGGCCTCTTTAGACCAGAAAAGTTTAATTCTGACTCTGCTGTCCATACCCAGTCTCACTAGGATGTCTAGGATATCATGGACTCAAGTAATGGTGCTTTGCTATTAAGAAAATTATTTCTGTAAGCTACCTTTCTCTACTTTCTCCTAAACACTTCCCATCTCTGTCTTCTCAGACAGCAGGATAATCAGGAGCAAGCAGAATGTTCTAGATCCACGGTGCTCACCAATATTGACTTTCTGGGGTTGAAGTTTTCTCCCTTACTCTTTATAAGAGAATGGAGCTAGAATGAATTGGACCAGACAACACTTGGGCCACTGTCCCTTTCTTTCAGATTTTATTCAAGCAGGAATTTCATTAGGTCGTTAAATATTCTGTGCTGCTTACCTTCTCAGGTCCTTTGTGGCAGCTATTTATGTGTAAAATGATCTTTCTACTCTGCATGAGTCCAGCTCTTTCTTCTCTGTAGCCTCAGCTTCAGTGTCACTATACTTCCTCAGAAAGGTGTATCTTGATCTCATCATCTGCAGCCATGACTGAGAACTCCAAAATCTCAATGGCTTGAAACAGCCAAGGTTTATTCCCCATCACACTTCAAGTCCATCTCGGCTCAGCAGTTCTATTTATTGTAGTCATGCAGGGACCTGGGCTATAGACGCTCCATGCTTACAGGATGCCCCATTACACTGTATCTAGCTATGATTTTCATGGCAGAAAAGAACAGTGAAGGTAGAGGATTACTCTGGTGCACTAGCTCTTAAATGCTTCCATGTGGAAGTCACACAGGTCATTTTGCTCATTGATATTAAGGGGCAGAGGCATGCAATTGACTTGCATATTTGAAAGAAGAGAAGAACCAGGAACATCAGCAAGTAGCCCTCATGTCTGCCACCTGCCTTATCTAGAATCACCCTCTTCTCTCTTGTGTAGCTCAGCGCAAGGTTTGAGGAAACCCAGTGAAGAGTAACTCTATCACGTGGATTACGAACCACTTTTGGGAGGCCGAGACGGGCGGATCACGAGGTCAGGAGATCGAGACCATCCTGGCTGACACGGTGAAACCCCGTCTCTACTAAAAAATACAAAAACTTAGCCGGGCGAGGTGGCGGGCGCCTGTAGTCCCAGCTACTCGGGAGGCTGAGGCAGGAGAATGGCGTAAACCCAGGAGGTGGAGCTTGCAGTGAGCTGAGATCCGGCCACTGCACTCCAGCCTGGGCGACAGAGCGAGACTCCGTCTCAAAAAAAAAAAAAAAAAAAAAAAAAAGATAAAACAAAGAATTGAAAGATAATCCTAGAGATGAAAAATGTAGCTTTATTACTCAACACTGAACTGGAAGAAATGGCTTAGATGTGTGGCAGCAGAGAGCTTCCTAATATTTAATGATGTTTTCAGACTGGTACAGTATTAGTCAATGTTCTCCAGAAAGACAAAACCAATAGGAGAGGGGGGCGGAGCAAGATGGCCGAATAGGAGCAGCTCCAGTCTTCAACTCCCAGCGCCAGCGACACAGAAGACCGGTGATTTCGGCATTTTCAACTGAGGTACTGGGTTCATCTCACTGGGGAGTGCCGGACGATCGGTACTGGTCAGCTGCTGCAGCCCGACCAGCGAGAGCTGAAGCAGGGCGAGGCATTGCCTCACCTGAGAAGTGCAAGGGGGAAGGGAATCCCTTTTCCTAGCCAGGGGAACTGAGACACACAACACCTGGAGAATCGGGTAACTCCCACCCCAATACTGCGCTTTGAGCAAACAGGCACACCAGGAGATCATATCCCACACCTGGCCGGGAGGGTCCCACACCCACGGAGCCTCCCTCATTGCTAT